>NC_056630.2:168750441-169050441 GCF_002870075.4 Lactuca sativa
ACTACCTTAATTATATCGCATTTAGAACGCTCCATTAGACTCTAAAGGGTACTACTATATAGTAAAATAAGTCTAATATTGGAAAGAATTGAAGAGTACATGCGAGAAGTTTTTCGGGTTGTCACATCATCCCCCTGTTAAGGGAATTTCGTCCCGAAATTTCAGTTTAAGTTACTAGCTTATTACAAATAACTAAGTAAAAAGATGAGGATATTTCAGTTTCATATGATCCTCGCGTTACCAAGTGAATTCTGGCCCGCGCTTGGCGTTCCAGCGAACCTTCACAATCGGGATACGACTTTGCTTTGTCTACTTGACATCACATTCCATGACTTCTACGGGTTCTTCCACGAAGTTGAGGCTCTCGTTGATCTCGATCTCGTCGAGTGGGATTACAAGAGTCTCGTCAGATAGACACTTTTTCAAATTGGAAACGTGGAAGGTAGAATGTACGTTACGAAGTTTGTTCGGTAGATTGAGTTTGTAAGCCACTGGACCGATTCTTGCGAGAATCTCGAAAGGCCTAATGTACCTTGGATTTAACTTTCCATGCTTTCCGAAGCATATCAAGCCCTTCCAGGGTGAGAATTTGAGAAGGACTCGGTCTCCCACCTGAAATTCCAAAGCTTTTCTTCGTTTATCAGCGTAGCTCTTCTGTCGGTCTCTAGAGGCTTTCAATCGTTCACGGATCTGTATGATTTTCTCTGTCGTTTCCCGAATGATTTCAGGACCTATGAGAGTACTGTCAGAAGTTTGCCCCCTAGCAAGTTGGGTATCACCCACCTCAGCCCAGCACAGAGGGGATCTGCACTTTCGACCGTAGAGGGCTTCAAATGGAGCAGCCTTGATGCTCGTGTGATAACTGTTATTATAGGAAAACTCGACAAGGGATAAATGAGTATCCCATGCCTTTGCAAAGTCAATCACACAGGCTCTCAACATATCTTCTAGTGTTTGGATGGTCCTCTCACTTTGTCCGTCGGTCTGTGGATGGTAGGCTGTGCTCATGTCTAGCCTTGTTCCTAGGGAATGTTGCAACGATTGCCAGAATCTTGAGGTGAACTACTATCTCTATCGGAGATAATGGATATAGGAACACCATGTAGTTGCACGATTTCCATAATGTATTTTCTCGTAAGTTTCTCCATCTTATCGGTTTCCTTGATAGGTAGGAAGTGTGCAGACTTGGTCAATCTATCGACGATGACCCATATGGTATCAAGTCCACCCGTTGTCTTGGGCAACTTGGTTATGAAATCCATAGTGATCCACTCCCACTTCCATTCTGGGATTTCCGGTTGTTGCAGTAAACCAGAGGGTTTCTGGTACTCGACCTTGACCTTTATGCAAGTAAGGCATTTACTTATGAAGGTAGCAATCTCTACTTTCATATTAGGCCACCAATATAGCTTTTTAAGATCCAGATACATCTTATCTGAACCTGGGTGGACGGAATACCGAGTGTTGTGCGCCTCGGTCATGACCAAGTCTCGGAAACCACCGTGCTTCGGGGTCCAGATCCGGTCCATGAAATATAGGGCTCCGCCACCCTTGGCTTCTAAGTTCTTATCCATTCCTCTAAGGGATTCACTCGCCACATGATCAGGTTTCATAGCTTCAAGTTGAGCCGTCTGAATTTGTTTAGACAAGTGCGAATGGATAGTCATTGTCAACGACTTGACTCTTCGACCAGAATATTCCTTCCGACTTAGGGCGTCTGCTACTACGTTGGCTTTACCTGGATGATAACGAATGTCGCATTCGTAGTCATTGAGTAGCTCGAACCACCGTCATTGTCTCATGTTGAGCTCCTTCTGATCGAATATGTGTTGTAAACTCTTGTGGTCGGTAAAAATAGTGCTTTTTGTGCCATACAAGTAATGTCTCCAGATCTTCAGGGCAAGCACAACTGCCCCCAGCTCAAGATCATGTGTGGTGTAGTTGACTTCGTGTGTCTTCAGCTGCCTCGAGGCGTAGGCGATGACCTTACCCCGTTGCATCAGGACACAACCGAGCCCTTGGTTTGACGCATCGCAATAGACCATGAAGTCTTCTATCCCTTCGGGTAGGGATAGTATTGGTGCGGTGCACAAGGCTTGCTTGAGCGTTTGAAATGCTCTCTCCTGTTTCTCTTCCCAGTCAATGGCCACGCCCTTTTGGGTCAGTGTTGTAAGAGGTTTTGCAATACTGGAGAAGTTCTGTATGAATCTGCGGTAGTAGCCAGCGAGACCTAAAAATTGTCGAATTTCTGTAGGCGTCTTCGGTGCTGACCAATTCTCAATGGCCTTGATTTTGGATGGGTCCACGTGGATTCCCTCTTTGCTTACCACGTGTCGAATTTCTGTAGGCGTCTTCAGTGCTGACCAATTCTTAATGAACTCACCTGTAGTGAGTGGTTCTGAAGATAATGTTGGATTAGACGCTAAGTGTCAAGTGGTGACTTGAGTACACGCACGAATCCTATTTAGCATACATTGGCACATATATGGATGTAATTAGTGTTATGAACAACTAATTGATGATTTTGGGACCACCTTAGGGACTAGTAAACACTTATAATGAAGTGTTATAATCATATATGATTGTATGAGGGTTTATAAGGCTATACGGGAGGGTGTATGGCCAAAATACACACTATATGTGTGTGTGCGGCCAGGTGTGTGGCCTAGTGTGCTGCGAGCACTTGTGTGCAGCCCTGTATGCGGCCATGTGTGCTGCCAGGTGGTGTGTGCTGGCATGTGTGTGGCCAGGTGATGATCTTGGTGTTCTTGGTACCTTATATGAAGTTCTTCAAGGAGAATGGATGATACTTGAGAGGATTTTCGTGTTCTATGCTTGAAGAAGTGAAGGAAGTGTTCAAGAATGATCTAAGGGTGGCATATATAGGTGGAGTGTGCGGTTGGGAAGGTGTGAGGCCGGAAACAAGAGTGTGTGGCCGCACACTCAAGTGTGTGGCCGCACACTCCATGTGTTGGAGTGTTTGGCCCGGTTTTGATTCCTACACTTTGATTTAACCCTTTTTAACACTCCTACCTTAATTATATCGCATTTAGAACGCTCCATTAGACTCTAAAGGGTACTACTATATAGTAAAATAAGTCTAATATTGGAAAGAATTGAAGAGTACATGCGAGAAGTTTTTCGGGTTGTCACATACCCCTTCTTATTTCGGAATATATCTTTTCCAAATGTAATAGCCAACCTGGAAGTGAACAAATTGTTCCTAATCTCTTCTTTATCAAGCGACACATTTAAAGATTAGTGCTAATTTAGAACGCGACTTAAGGATCAATGCGGATTTAACGCTTAGTGCAGTTAGTGCTTCAGCAAAACTTATAGCTCTCTTAATTCAGATAATATCTAACTAGATGATCTTTTTCGACTAGGTCGCCATGTTTGGATCATGATTTACATGATCCTAATTTCTCGTAATCTAAATTGTAGAACTCGAATTAAGGAAACATTAATTTGACTATAGCTAAAGAATTGGGTTCTTCCTTTGAGGAAATAAACCCGAAATAATCAAAGAACACTGCAAGTCACCACCTCTCCAGATATACAATTGTATTTGGCTGAGTTCTAATAGAATGTGTCACGAATTGAATTTCGGGATGAAATTCTTTCAACCGGGGGAGACTGTGACAACCGTCAAAATTCGAGTTAGTTAGATTTGAATAAACTTAGTTACACATATAGGCACTACACATATTAGACTTAGTAACTAGAAGCTAAATTTAACCTAGTAGAATCTTGGAAACAGATAGAGACAATGGATAATGTGCTTGGATTTCACATTGGTATGTGAATTCTACAACTACTTAACTATAGTGACTATCCATATTCAGGTTACTCTTTGACTCGAACAACATTTCATGAATCATATACACACATCATGCACATGACCTAGAAGTAGAAGTTAGTTCAAAGTCTCATAGAAACTTAAGTCAAAGTTGAAGACTAGGACTAGTATACTTGATTCCTGAATTTCGCTTGAATCTTGGAATCACTACATAGAATGCCAATAGACCGATAAAAATAAATTACAAAAATTATTTATAACTATAAAAGAGTTATAATACCAAAAGATAATTTGAAGTCTCAAATATTCAATTTGTTTTGATATTCAAAGTTTATTAAACTCCAAAACCCTAAAAGCCCTAAAACCTAAATTTTATAAAATTTGACATCAAGAATTCTATAAAAATAGTTATGGAAATTATAATATTATCTTAAAACAATTAAATTCAGGGAAATATAATCAAGAAAAATAAAAATTTAAGTCATTAACATTCATCCTTAATTTATAAGTCAAAAATCAAGGTTTCATGAATAAAAACTTGATTTTAGTGCACATTTTATATAAAATTTGGATATTTTATAAAATAACTTAAATTTTATAAAACAAAATGAATGAGAAAGGGTTATTATACTCAAAATTTCGGACCCCTGTCTTCCCATATATCTCTCTTACACTCTCACTCTCCAACACACACACATATCTCTCTTCTTTCTCTCTCTAGAAAACTCTCTCTACCTTCTCTCTAATTTTTTTTCTCCAAACACCACAACCACAGCCTCTTAACCACGAAATTATGGAGATTCATAAGGGTTTTTCAAGCCACAAATAAATTTAAGGTAAAGAACATACATCTCTTGAAGATCCACAACAATGATTTAAGCTATGCATGTGCATTTTACTTCAAAAACCGACTTCTACTTCTTCATCTTCTTCAAACTTGTTTTCTTTTTGTTAAAATGGTTTTTAGAACATCATGGATGTGTTCTAACACCATGCATGTATGATAAACAAGGTTGCATGTTCATGATCTTAGTGCAAAAATCGATTTTAAGGACTAAAACATCAAACTCAAGTTAAGAGTTTTTGAGAAACAAAATTTTGTTCATAAATGCATGTATACATTTTGATAAGTTTTAATCTTTTGATCTCTGGAAACATGACTAAAATATGAATTTATCATGATATATTTAAATTATTTCAAAAGATTTACTCAAGGAAATGATGAAAACTCACTTTTCTAACCAATCATCATGCATGCACTCTGCCAGATTTCTTTATCTGACTTTAAACTGTCATATCTCACTCATTTCTTAACCAAAATTCGTGATTCTTTTTCTGAAATATAATATTTTGAGTTAGCTTTCAAACCCATCTGACCTCACTGGAAAATTCAAATATTTCGATTTTTAGCAATTTTTACAAAACCGTTACTCAATCAGCACCTTTTTGTGAATACTAGTTTCGTATTGCATGTTCAAAGATCTTACTCATCACTAAAAATCGGAAAATTTTATTTGAGCACTTAACATCATTTATTAAGAGGTATAAAAATATCTTGATTCAAAAGCTTTTGAAACATGTTGCAAAAATTCTCAAAGTAACATCAATAATTTTTACCAAAATCACAAGAATCAAGTTTTCTCTATAATTGTTTCAGCCTCTAGGCCTGTTTTTCGACATCAAAAATAAGAAAACAATTTTTCATTGTTATTAAATTGTTTGAAGTTGCATTCTGGAAATTTTCAGCTCAATATATATTTTCTTTATTTTTATATGAAAATAATAAGAAAATAGAGTGTTAAATCATATAAAATACTTACACTAGTAAATGAATTCTGGGAAAAATTCTTGGATGATTATTTAAGTTAATAAACATCTCCCATGAAGTTTCAATGACTTTTGTTACTGTTTAGTATGGTTTTTAATTTTCTTTTTATTTAGCTCTAATAAATCATAAAACAACTTTAGGGAAATTGAAAATATTATTTCTTATTTTTCACAATGAATATCTATTTTTCCACGATTTTTGTGTTTATAATGGACTAAAAACAGGAAAAATAGTTCTACTCTTCCAAAATTAATGAAAATTTACCAGAACACATTGTAGTACATTAGGATGCTACATAAAATTTTTTATGATTTTTCTCTTTTGTATATTAGTTGTCTCCTATTTTCTAAGATTAAATACACTTAAATACACAAAATCGGATTTCTGTATATAAAAACCACATTTACTATTTTTCCCAGATTATTTACTCTATAAATGAAGTGTACAAAATTTTTGGTAATTTACTTTAACTGTTTAATAATTATTCTCCAATTAATGATTATTTAAGAGGATAAAACAAAGAAAAATAGAAATACTAATTGAAAAATATCTTGTATAATTTTTCACAGCTTCTACATGTATAATAAAAGTGTTACAAAAATTTTGGGTAATTTTGGAAACCTTTTTCTATTTATTTCAATTGTTATTAGAATAAATGCACAAAAATCATAAAATTGGGTTAAACAATTTAGAAGACCATTTTTATATTTTTCCCTGCTCAAGTATGTCTAATAGCAGTATTATAAAAAGTTAGGGAATTTTTTTATCATTTGGATACTATTTTTCACGAATTTATATTGTTATGAAGGCTTAAAATTTTGGAAAAATAGTTAATCATATCAAAAATTCAAAGGAAAATTTATGGAAGACCTCTACTGTGTTTAGAATCAAAATGCGAAGTTTGAGAATTTTTGGAAACTGTTTGATAATATTTTGGCTTTTAAGAGCTTAAATGTGTTGAAATAGCCTCAATTAATATTACAAAAATCTGGAAATTATTATTCAAAATTGTCTTAATCACATGAGCTATAAAATTTCACCATTTCAGAAAAATGTTTGTAACTTAACAATATTAAATTTTGACACATTATTGGCATAATTCTATTGTAGTAGTAAGTATACTAGTATTAGATTACAATTAGAGACTCATTAGTGTGTAACATCGTTGTAGGAAAATGATAGTGGTACGAGTGGAGCGTAGGTGAAGGCACTATTTGCATCATCTCAATGCATTGTGAGTATTCACGTACTCCCCTATTTTCAGTTTTTATGTTTTGGGGTGGAAAAGCATGTCCTAAACTACTTATGTTCATTATATTTAATTGATTCGTATAAACTTGATTACTATATTTTGCATATTGTGAGTATTCACCAATCCCCTATTTTCGGTTTTTAAATGTTTTGGGGTGGAAACACACGTCCTAAACTATTTATGTTCGTTGTATTTATTTTGACTCGTATGAAACTTGGTTGCTATACTTTGTATGTATGTGTATGTTACTTTAATTCATGAGGACTGTATCGCTGTTAAGTCCCTGGAATCTCTAGACACAACTCATTAACTCTTTTGAGCCTATGGTTATTATGGATAGCGCTATCTGGAGGTAGACAACTCCTCACTCGCACGATTCGCTTGAGTGCATTTTACCATTTTTACACTATGTTTGCGATACACATAGTAGTCAATAGGGCACGATTCGGTCATTAGGCTTGGGTTGTGAACTCATGAATGGAAACTTGATGCACATACGAATCTTTATGCACATACGAAACTTGTATTCTCATGTTAGCAACGACACTTGTATACTTATTTTTAGCAATGAAACTTGTATACTTATTTTAGCAACAAACTTGTTATTTATTATGGCAATAAACTCGTTTATCAATTATAGCAATCAACTTTGTTTCTCATTAAAACAACGAACTTTTACTACTGAAAACTCATATACATGTTTTAGCTATGAAACTTGTTTACTCGTTTGAGTAACGAACTTTATCTTCCATGAGAATATGAATGTTGCATCCTATTCGGGCAACATACTTTATCTCTCATGATGACAAAGAACTTTGTTTTTACAAACTTATTTAATCCTTTTAACAATATACTTTTATTATTGGAAACTTTTATCAAAACTTTGATTTCAATTCATGAACCAATATTATTTTGTTAAACTTGTGAGTACTCACCAACTATTTTTATAGTTGACGCTTGTTTTACATGCTTTTTCAGGAATCATCGAGTAAGTGACACTTAGGGACACTTCACTTTTAGGAGCATTCGCATGTGTTGTATTTCAATTTACATTGTAATTTCTTTTAAAATTTGTTCAAACCCATTGTAAATTTGTAATGATTTTTAATACTATGGTTGGTGTTGCCTTTAAACTTTTGCTATGAAACCCTTTGTACTGCCACGCCTCGTGTTTCCGCTTTAGCGGGTTGTGACATATGGTCTAGTTTAGTATGTGATCGTTGGGTTTCCTTGAATTGTTGCATTTATATCTGGGGTTAGCATAATGATAGTTGGCCACTCATTTCAAGATTCATTGTTCAGAAGGATAACATATGGCCGAGAAAGTTATCAAATCTGTAGATTTTGGTCAACATACTTGATGGATGTGGTGGTTTAGCCTTGGCTCCTGGGTTTTGTAAGGATTTCTCACTGATGTGTGAGTATGGAAAGTCGGCAATTGTGTTGTAGGATGTAGTTCCTATCTCCGATATTTGAGGAGCGACGCAATGCCAGGATAACTTGGTTGGATCAGGTTGCGATTTTTTATTAGCATGGGTGATAAAAGGGGTGGTTCAGTTTACAATAAGGTTGTGAATAATTTCGCGAACGGTAGGTCCTGGACTGAGAAACAGATTCTTTTCTTGCGAGCTAAGGATGTTGTGTAGAGTAGTACTTTTTGTCAGGTCGCTTGCTTCTCGTTGAATTCTGTAAAGGTGTCAAGAGGAGGTCGACTAATTAAGGGATGTTGTAGTAGTTATGTTTCAGACCTCGAGAGTCTCTACTTAAATTGGCTCATGGGCCTGGTTTTGGAACATTGGTTGTTAATTGTTGTGAGTGCTCGTATTTAATTGTTCTTAGAGGGCTAGGAAGGATTTGGGTTTGAAGGACCCACAATGGGTTTAGAGGGTGTTTGAAAGGAAACTTCTGGGACCAATTTTGAGCATGAAATCTAATTTAAGTGGGGCAGAATTGTAACACCTATTGTAACACTAGCGAACTTAGGGTCAAAATTTAACTTTTATAAAGCAATAATTGGGATATACCAAGTAGTATATATTGTCTCGAGGTTTCCAAAAATATAGAGAACACTAAAATCCGAGTTATAACGAAGAAGTTATGACCAATCAAAGATCAATGACAATACCGGTAAAACATTGTTAAGCGTAAAATACGAAATCTCAATAAAGTACTTTTTAGCCTTAGGTATCTAAATGAAAGTCATAGATATCATTAAACTGTGAACATTCATAGAAAGAACGCCAAAATCTGACTTCGTATGAGGAAGTCATGATTTTTCGAGGTTTCTGACCTAGCAGTAGACCGCTAAAAAATCGAAATAGAGATCGAGCGGTCTTTAGCCGACACAACCTAAATGAAAGTGGAAGACCCCAACAATAGGAGTACAACAGTAAAAATTCTGACGAAAATGGACACCAGGTGAAGGAGTTATGGAATTTAAACGGACTTTTCCAGGTCCGGCATGTCAAAAATAATATAATAAAAATAAAGTCAAAATTAGCCGAAGGAGTCTAAACGAGTGTTGTAGATCCTTTTTACACCTACGCGTGCATATAAATAACGTCAAAATTAGAGCTCGTACGCGAAAGTTACTGATTTTAAAAGTTCGGGACACAAAACCCGAGGCTGACTCAGCCTCACGACGTGAGGGAACCAAGCTCACGATGTGAGCTCGTGATTGATGGGTTCCAGAATGTCAGACACATCAACTCGTCGAAGAGGATCATGCTGACTAAGCCTCACGATGTGAGCAACCCAAACTCACGACGTGAGACCCCAAATAAGCCCCTATAAAATAGAAGCTGAAGGGTGTTGGGTTTGGTGCTCATTTCTTTCCTTCTAAGTGTTGTTACTCTGCGTGATCTACTCGATAAGCCTTCTCGAAGCCCTGGTTTTTCATACTCGTGTTCCGAAGGAAGTTCTACACTCCCGAGATCCCCGAAGATCTCGAGATTTCAACTCTCTCTAGTCGAAGTTCTGCTCGATTCTTCTCTCGACTACTTGAAAACAACCACTTCAATCAAAAGAGTTCATACCCCTACAAACACACTTTAAATATGTTTTAACTACTCTCAAACACTTTTAAGGGGGGAATACAAGTAAACACACGACTAAAATTGTGTGAAATATCGATCTTTTGCTATAGTTTTCATATTGTTGTTTTAACTATCATATGGAGTTGTTATCATGAAAAACACCTCACAACACAACTTTACCCTCTTGGGATACAATATGTTTTATAAATAGAAATATGTTTTATTTATGCGTTTGCATACCACAACATATCAAGGGTAACCATTCTTGCTAGACCATTTTATGCATTCAAAGAACTTACGATTTACACTTTGTCAAACATTGTGAAAGAGGATAAACATTGCATACAAAACTATTACTTTAATACAGACTTAGTTGAGAATCTGCAAGACGATTATATCTTCAAATGCTACCTTTTTTTGTTAAAAGATACTACCTAAAGTCCTGTCTATTCTAACCAGAGTCTCCCGTTTGGAGAGCGTGTCAATTGTGTATAGATCTATACGGGAAGTCATGATCCCGTGCCCTGACTGTTAGATACAGTCCGTTGGGTGACTGTTTGTCATAAACGTTTCGATGCCTGAAGACCGTCGCCACAGGCATATTATGTTTAGTATGGTTATAAAACTCATCAGATAGACAATTATTATGGTATTCTGATTTTATGAATGAGTAGCTATTAAAACTATTCTTCATCTAACAAGTGTGATCTTCTTATAGCTTTATTAGATAAAACTATGCCTCAACCTTTAAGCATGTCAGTTGCTTGCGATTTTTGGTCTTCGACATTAGAGACTGCCTGTTACTTTAGGAAAATAAGGGATGTTCTTGTATCAAAAACAATCAACTAATAGGAAAATAAGGGATTTTCCTGGTGCAACTATTTACAATTCACAACATGAACATTCATATGCATTTCATACTTTTATAAGAAAATATGGGATTTTCTTGGAAAACGCATGAACTTTGGAATGACATACATTTTCTCAAAACCTCTTATGAACCCACCAACTTAATTGTTGACACTTTTTCTTTGAAATAACTTGTATTCTTAGGGAACCGTTATGCAGGTTTGGAAATCATCTTTTGGTGATTAACCTTCTAGCGTTAACGACTTCTTTTGAAACATTTTATTGAATTTATATTTTGAACATGTAACAACTACGATTATTTAAACAGTTTTAAAAATTTATATATTTGGTGGTGTGTACTTTCCTTACTATGCAATTGTTATGATACTGAATATGACGTCTTCTGCCCCCGAACGTTTCCGCCGTTCTGGTTTGGGGGTGATAGATTGGTATCAGAGCTTTGTTTATAGTGAATTAAGTATACCAAAACCATTTTTGGTATACAACTATAAATACAACTGTGCAAAAACACTCTGAGTAAGAGTCATACTTTTAAAATAAAATTTATTTAATTTGATGCATTCATTTCATATTATTAACAAGGTCAGTATCATAATTAAAACAATATAGAAGTGTTATAGATGAGTTGTACAATACAGGTATGCCTTGAGATATGTAATCGGGACAGGGATGAATATAGCCTGGTCAAGTATATTTGTCCGAAAGCCGACCAACATATGCCAGGGGATAGCTACAATGGACAACAAATCTAAAACTTACCAAACTTATCAAACTTAGAATCAAACATAAAATTTAGAATACTATAGGAGTATTTTATGCATACAATAAGTTTAACTTTCATGTTCAACCTTATGTGCCTTAGTTCTAGACAATCCTTATCTCCCTATTCTCGTACAGACACAATGGCTAGATTCCACCTACTAGGAGACCCCTACTACCCGAACCAAGACAGTGGAGAAGGGATAGAGAATGATCGAGAAGAAGAAATGCAAGAAGAATCAGAGTCAGATCCCGAGGACAATAACCTACCCTTAGCGGCTCCAATTCAAAATCCTAATCCTCGACCAGAATTTCATGGCTCGACACCTCTGTGGGCAACCAACCTGAATAAGTGGAGTCGCGAACAGGGTCAGCCCCTTCCATACAATGGAGACCGAAGCTTTTACAATCTAAGCAAGTGAGGCTCAGCAGATAGAGTCCTTCCTATATTGGTTCACCGAATTGCTCGCATTGATGATCAAGGAAGGACAACCATCCATCGAACTGAGAAGAATGATGCGAACACTGGCGTCAATAAAGTTCGCATCCGACAGTTAGGATTAGCTAACGGGAGACTCGCAAATAAAAATGAAGCTTGGCAGAGAGAGCTAACTAAAACTCAAATTGAAGTCGGGGAACTTAGAGCACGCCAGGCAAGGTATGAAATGCGTTTGCTTGAGAGGGAACGTCAGTTGGCAGGTCAAAAGGCTTAGCAGAACAGTTCCTGCCGCCAGTAGCGGATACTCTACTCACTCCTTCCTTTGGGTTGTGAAATAACCTTAGTATGTACTCTAAGTAGTACTCTTTTCATGTAATTATTCATGTCTAGCAAGTACTGTCTCGTTAAGTCTTTGTACTTTCCGGTTTCCCTGTGTGGTATATTATAGACCTACCCCAAGGTTGAATTTTCCGAATTCTATGTAATTGTATACAAACTATTATGACAAACCTCTTTCTTCCTTTAAAGATCCTCGCTATCAATTCATGCTCTAACTATGTAAGCAGTTCATGTCATAAACTGTTATAGCAACTCACTACACTATCCCTGGCGATCTAATCTATTGTAGTTCAATGTTATTCAACTCAACAACACTAGCGAAGTCTTGCCACCATTTCATCGGTAACCCTATAGTTGGAAAATGCCTTCTCGCTAATCAAACTGACTAACCCCTTCGATAAACCCAACTTTTCTATCACTTACACCCTTTAGAGAGAGAAACAGTTATCATAGGATAACAAACCTTTATAACTTCAACTAGGGCAATCGAAACAACGACGGAGATTAAAACGTGCCTGAGGAAAGCAAGGACGTCGTGTTTATAAGATACAGGATATAACAAAATCCTTACCACCGAGGAAAGGACAGAGAATAGAGGGAACCACTCGTGAAGCATGAGAGGTGGTAGGGAACCTGATGCGTCAGACTATTAAGTAATAATTATTATTACCTAAAGAGTTGGTAAGTATATTACTCACGCTATAGGATGGGTACATCACATCCTTCTTCATGACTAGGAAAAGTAAAGGATATACCCTCTCCCAAAACTCATGAAACTAGATCAACTCGAGATTTCAACATTTCTACCCTAAATTGCTAAAACTAAACTTAAATGCGATACCTATTCCAACCCTCAAGTATAACTACATCATAAGGAATGTAAGTTCGAACATTAGAAACTGAATATCAAAGTGAGGAAATTATATGTATAGAATCCAACTAACAACGATCCTAGTTATCTAACCAACTCATTTCACATCACGTAACAGAATCATGTCTTCACCTGGATGTAATCAACCAACCAACGACACAACACTTCTGCATATAGACTCAGTTACTCTTCACGATGCAGTCCCAATCACCGTATCAGCCATCATGGCTTATATCAATGCAAGTAATGCTAGTAAAAATTGGAATGGTGGCGACAATTCAAATCTCTGCAACAATGAAGGAAACCAACAAGTGCCAACCTGTAAGAATACTCCAACCCACAAACCTCGTAACATGAAACAAAAGTCCTGGAATAGGAAAGGGAATAGTTTGAATCAAGGGCCTCCCAAAAGACAACAGATAGTGACACCTCACACTATTACTATTTCTACCACCCCAACACCCCTAAGGCCGTACAATGGAAACCGGCCTAAGCGCAACCGTTGCAACTTTCATCATCACGGACCTTTCCGTGAAAGGTATTGCGCTAGGTGCAACGGAAAGGGGCACACTGTCCGCTACTTTATAGGACCAATCCAACCACCCGCTCTAACCACGAATGTCGGAGTTGGCCATACATGCTATGAGTGTGGAGCAACGGGGCACTTCCGAAGGGACTTCCCGAAAGCAAACAACAGAAATGCTGGCGGGAGAGGTCGAGTATTCGCAATGGGCCAAGAGGAAGACGTTGGAGATCCCACTGTTGTTACGGGTACGTTTCCCCTCGATAACTCCTATACATGCATTTTGGTTAATATTGGAGTGGAGATGAGTTTCGTAAGCCATATATTTAAAAATATACTCAATCAAACAACCCCATCATAAATCAAATCTTTCATAGTAGTAATAACAATAGACTGAAAGCACTGAAAACACATAAGTAGAATGCACTATCCTACTAACGAACACTTTTACTTATCGACTTCACTCTTAATACGATAAGAAGTTCCCAAATAGCTACTAAAAATGGATTGGCTTGGTCTTCACAATACCAATTCCATGTGCTATGAAAAGACCCTTCACTTTAGCCATTGACTAACAAAAACCTTTCGATTTATAACGATAAACCCAACACAATTTCCAAAATCATAGTTAGGTTTCAAAACCCTGAGGTAGTCATGTGAGGAGTAATATATCTTTACAACCTTTCTGTAGTATTCCCCAATAGATTCTTTAGAAATACCACACGTACAACGAGTCAACTTCAAGCTCAGAAACTAGGAGTGAATTCAACCATGAACTTCAAAACAAAACTGCATATCAAGGGTAAGCATTCTTGTTAAACCATTTTATGCATTCAAAGAACTTATGATTTATGCTTTGTCAAACATTGTGAAAGAGGATAAACATTGCATACAAAACTATGACTTTGATACAGACTTAGTTAAGAATTTGTGAGACGATTATATCTTCAAATGCTACCTTTTTGTTAAAAGGTACTACCTAAAGTCCTATCTATTATAACAAGAGTCTCCTGTTTGGAGAGTGTGTCAACTGTGTATAGGTCTATACGGGACGTCATGATCCCGCGCCCAGACTGTTAGCTACAGTCCTTTGGGTGACAGTTTGTCATAAACATTTCGACGCCTGAAGACCGTCCCCACAGGCATATTATGTTTAGTATGGTTATAAAACTCATCGGATAGACAATTATTATGGTATTCTGATTTTATGAATGAGTAGCAATTAAAACTATTCTTCATCTAACAAGTGTTATCTTGTTATAGCTTTATTATATAAAACTATGCCTCAACCTTTAAGCATGTCAGTTGCTTGCGATTTTCGGTCTTGGACATTAGAGACTGCCTGTTACTTTAGGAAAATAAGGGATTTTCTTGTATCCAAAACAATTGACTAATATGAAAATAAAGGATTTTCCTGGTGCAACTATTTACAATTCAAACATCAGTATTCATATGCATTTCATACTTTTATAAGAAAATAAGGGATTTTCTTGGAAAACGCACGAACTTTGGAATGGCATACATTTTCTCAAAACCGCTTATGAACTCACCAACTTAATTGTTGACACTTTTTGTAACATCCTGATTTCCTAGGTATATTATTTTATTTAATTATTTTGGAGTTTGTGGAGGAACTCGGCGAGTTGGAACCAAGACTCGCCGAGTAGGGTCGTGGATGTTCATCCGGGTTCATGTCCGGACTCGGCGAGTCCATTAGTGGACTCGGCGAGTCCACGATGTTTAATGAAACCCTAATCCCCTGGGTTTGGAGCCTATTTAAGGGCACTTATAGCCTCCCATTGCGGCTACCAGTCCCTTGAGAGAACCCTTAGTGAGCCAAATCGTTGTGAGGGAGAAGAAGTCACTTTTTGATCCTTGTACCTTTGGTTTAGCAAGAAGAAAGTGACAAGAGCAAAGAGGAGGTGCGATTGAAGCAGTTCCAGAGTTCAGAGTCTTCATTTTGAGGTAATAGTTCGAACCTCCTTCAGTTTTGGTGTTGATCATTTGAGTTATGGTTTTCTAACCCCTTTGGAGAGTGATTATGCAGAGCAAATGGTCCCTCTTCGAGTTTGTGCGTTGGATCTGGACTCAAAGAGGTCCTGAGACCTTAACCCTTGGAGCTTTATGGATCAGTTTGGGGTTATTTCACTTAGGTTGCCATTTTTTGGACTAAATCTCATTTTGATGCCTTGTTGTGGTTATACAAGCATCAAGTTTCGAACTTTACGTGACATTCATGCTTGGGGAGGCCAGATCTAGGGTTTGGGGAAACAGATCTGACCTCAGGAGGTCAGTAGAGTTTGTGCATGGCATGAACTAGCCTAGTTGTTCTTGAGACTCGGCGAGTAGGGTTAGGGTTTCATGTAAATTGCTCAGTGAGTAAACTTGTCAAGTTGGGGGATGACTCGGTGAGTCAGGAGGGGGTTAGAGGAATGGAGTTCAAGGTGGTACTCGCCGAGTTGTTCTTGAGACTCGGCGAGTTGAGTCGGGGTGGCCCCGCGATTCATGACTGGTATGACTCGTCGAGCATAGGGAGGGACTCGGCATGTCAAGCGGGACAATGAGTTAGAGGACATGTGTGAACTCGCCGAGTCACTAGGGTGCACTCGGCGAGTAAGGTCATAGTGTGATCGTTGAATTTTGTTGACTTTTAGGGTTTGGTCATTAATGGAGTCCTTGTGACAAGAGGGGGGTAAAATAGTCGTTTACCCTTCTGAGGGTGCCAATGGCAGGTTAAGTCTAGTCTCGAGAGTTATATTTATAAGAGTATTTATTTATGTGAATAGGCGGAGGCTAGGCAATATTTTCCATCGAGTCATAGATTTACCGAGACACCTGAGGTGAGTCTTCTCACTATACTTTACCTAGTGTCGTAACAAAGTTATGTGACATAGTACTATAGAGTTATATGCCAGTGTATTTGCATGTTATCTATGTGTTGTGATTTATTGTCATATGTGATATGCATGATTCAGAGTTATAGAGTTGGGACTTTCGGGTCCCTAGCGTTAGGGCCAGAGGGCCCATAAAATGTTGGGGCTGGAGGGCCCCACTGAGACACATTGACTAGAGGGTCGACAGAGTTATAGCCTCGAGTGGCTATTATGTGTTAGAGTGGTATTTTGGGGAACTCACTAAGCTTATGCTTACAATGTTACGTGTTATGTGTTTCAGGTACCAATGATGACCGCGGGAAGGCGCCGACTTGATTCGTACACACACATGGGATTTTATGTATTTTGATCTTGGGATACATTTTGTGAGACAAAGACATGATACTATGACATTTTATGAATGAATGAGTTTGTAAAAATGTGTTTGAATATGCGAAAAATTGTTTTAATTTTTACGGTGTTACAAGTTGGTATCAGAGCCTTGGTTGAAGGGATTCGGGTGCACCTTCGGGCGTATCTGAACTCAAACTGAGGATTTGAGGAAATTTTGATAATAAAAATTAGTTTCCAAAAGAAGAACTTACCAGAGCAGAGTCGTGTGTACGAACAGCCAGTGCCCGAACGGTGATTTCCCAAAATACCATTCCGATAAGTGTTATAAGATATTATGTGATATGTTATATGATGAGCTATGCTATGCATGCTAGAGTAGACTAGGTATTCTTATTAGGACCAGAGTGGCCTGATATGTGATGCCTGAGCCTAGGAGTCCTTCTTCTAGGAATACCTCATAGTGTTTAGGTAGCAGCGAGGAGGTTATGAGAGATCTGCTAGCGAGTATCATATGATTAGAGAGAGTAGGGTACTTGGGATTTGGGACTCTGGGAGGAGGACTTGGGGTGAATGCTGATGCGGTGTGGACGGTAGTATTGGGCCCGTACTACTGAAGACACCGGGTCAGTGCACAGTCCAAGTAGGAATCCTTGGAGTACCAAGGAATCCTTGAAGACACCGGGTCAGTGCACAGTCCAAGTAGGGTGGAGTATTTGAGTGTGAGCATACTCGAGCGAGTCCCTGATATTTATTCTTGTGTTGTATTTCAGAGAGAGGGAGATCATTCTTGGGATGCGCCATACACCAGGGACCAGCTGTACGAGTGATGAGGAGATCCGTAGGATCATCCAGGAGGAGGTGGCTGTGGCCATCAGGGCAGAGATACCAAAGATGTTCGGGTTTATCAAGACCACGCTGATAGAGACATTTGATGAGAAGTACGCTGCTCTATCTGAGGCTGTTGTTGCTGCGGCCACTGCAGCTATAGCTGCGACTAGGTCGCAGGGTGGTGATGCGTTGCTGTTCCGAGATTTCAGCAACACAAAACCACCGGAGTTTGACAAGACCCAGGATTCGATTGCGGCGATGAGGTGGATTTCAGACATAGAGGGGTGTTTCTTTACTTGCTCATCTCCAGAGCATTTGATAGTTTGGTTCGCGCTGAACCAGCTTCGCTTGGGAGCGAAGGATCAGTGGAAGTTTTTGACGGCACACTATACGCCTGCTGAGCTTGCTGCAGTGACCTGGGAGAGGTTCACTGCTATGTTCCGAGACGAGTACGTTCCCCAGGTGGAGAGGGAGCGTTTGGCCCAGGAGTTTCAGACCCTCAAGTAGGGTATTGTGTATGTTACGGTAATTACGAGGATGTTTCATGAGCGGGCGATGTTCTGCCCAGAGCACGTGTCCTCCAAGAAGGCACGCATGAGCCGATATCTGAGCATTTTGAGGAGGGATATACGCGAGTTCGTGGCGAACTCAACGTACCGGACATTTTCCGAGCTTCAAGAAAATGCCCGGAAGAGGGAGATAGAGCTGGAGACCCAGGCTAGGGAGGAGGCTGAGTCTCAGGGAAGGGATCGGCGACCGGTACAGTCTCAACCGGTAGCCAAGCCGGCCGAGCCCGCTGATTCAAGGTCAGGAAACCAGAGGGGCCGCACTTGTGGCAAGTGCAGAAAGAGCTACGATGGGGTGTGCAGAGTAGGGTCTTGCTACAAATGTGGCAAGGAGGGGCATATGGCCAAGGATTGCCCCAACGGGTTTGCAGTATGTTTTCACTGCAACCAGATCGGACACCGGAGGGCAGAGTGTGCGTAGCTGCAGGGATCAGCACACGGAGCATCTCAGGGATCTGCCCCTACTTCCATCAGAGCTATTGAGAGCCAGCCGGTGAAGGCCGAGGCACCGAAGGCACGAGGGAGAGCCTTTCAGTTGACCGCGGAGGAGGTCCGCGCAGCGCCCGATGTCGTGGCTGGTATGTGTTCTTTCATGTATTTATTTTGATGTTGAGATATTGTGCTTAAATTAAGTTATGCGTAGGTACTTTTCTTGTGAATTCTGTACCTACCTTGGTGTTATTTGACTCGGGTGCGAGTCGGTCTTTTGTATCTTTGGCTTTTAGTCAACACATCAGTGTTAGTCGTGAGGCGTTGACTCGACCTCTGAGAGTTTCCATAGCTGACGAGAGGGCGGTATATGCCATAGAGGTGATCTGATGGTGTGTACTCGAGATTTTCGGTGTTGGGTTCCCGATTGATTTAGTTCCTATTGCGATGGGAGATGTCTGTGTCATCGTGGGCATGGACTGGTTGAGCAGATTCGGACCGCTTGTCGACTGCGAGCGACAACTGGTGACCATACGAGACCCTAGTGGGGGAGTTCTTACGGTGTACGACGAGGGTACACGTTCTGGGTCGACATTTTGTTCGGCCGCTAGGGCAAGGCAGTGTCTACAGCAGGGCTGTAGGGATTTTGTAGCGTATGTGATGGATATGCGGGTTGATTCAGAGAGACCAAGGTCAGTTGATGAGGTTTCGATAGTTCGTGAGTTCCCGGACGTATTTCCAGAGGAGTTGTTGGGCGTGCCACCCGTGAGGCAAGTGGAGTTCAGTATCGATTTGGTTCCGGGGGCCGCGCCTGTCGCCAAGGTGCCGTATTGCCTTGCACCTCCAGAGATGCAGGAGATATCCTCACAGCTTCAGGAGTTGCTGGGAAAAGGGTTTATTCGGCTGAGCAGCTCGCCGTGGGGAGGGCCTATCCTTTTTGTCAAGAACAAGGATGGTTTACACCGGATGTGCATTGATTACCGGGAGTTGAAGAAGCTGACGGTCAAGAACCATTACCCGTTGCCGAGGATCGACGATTTATTCGATCAGTTACAGGGAGCATCTTGGTTCTCCAAGATCGATTTGAGGTCTGGGTATCATCAGGTAAGGTTGCGAGATGAGGACATCCAGAAGACAGCGTTTAGGACTCGTTATGGGCATTACGAGTTTGTGGTAATGCCCTTCGGACTCACCAATGCCCCGACAGTGTTCATGGATCTCATGAACAGAGTGTGCAGGCCGATGTTGGATCGCTCGGTGATCGTATTCATCGATGACATTTTGGTGTATTCGAGATCTAGAGAGCAGCATGAGGAGCATTTGAGGGAGATCCTCGGAGTTCTGAGATCGGAGAGGCTTTATGCCAAATTCTCCAAGTGTGATTTCTGGTTGCGAGAGGTCCAGTTCCTAGGACACCTCGTTAACCAAAAAGGGATATTAGTCGACCCGGCCAAAGTTGGGGCAGTGATGAGTTGGGAGGTGCCGAGGTCACCCACCGAGATCAGGAGTTTCTTAAGGATGGCTGGCTATTATCGGAGATTTATCAAGGATTTCTCCAAGATCGCCGTGCCACTCACCAGGTTGACCCGAAAGGGTGTCGCTTTTTCATGGGGCCCAGAGCAGAAGGCCTCCTTCGAGACACTTCGCCAGAGGCTATGCGAAGCCCCAGTGTTAGCCCTTCCAGAGGGAATGGAGGACTTTATGGTGTATTGTGATGCGTACATCTTGGGGTTGGGAGTGGTGCAGATGCAGAGAGGGCATGTGATAGCATACACATCGAGGCAGCTGAAGCCTCATGAGACGAGGTATCCCACCCACGATCTAGAGTTGGGGGCAGTGGTGTTCGCCCTCAAGATCTGGCGTCACTACCTATATGGGGTTCGGTGTACCATATACACGGACCACAAGTGATTGAAGTACTTGATGGATCAGCCCAACCTGAATATGCGCCAGAGGAGATGGTTGGATGTGGTAAAGATTACGACTGTGAGATCCTATACCACCCTAGTAAAGCTAATGTTGTAGCCGATGCACTAAGCCGAAGGGCGGAGAGCGCCCCGATGCGAGATGTTTGTTTGAGATTGACCGTGATGGCTCCGGTGTTGGACACCATTCGTGGGGCCCAGGCTGAGGCCGTGAGATCAGAAAACCAGAAGAGAGAGCGAGTTGTCGGGTTGGTATCGGAGTTCATTACCGATAGCCGGGGGCTTATTGTTGGAATAGTGTCTAAGCCCATAACTATATTTGGTATGTACTTGACCCGGTTGTGCATGGTCCTTTTGGGTTGCCTTCTCCAAAGCAACTTGACATGGTAATTTAAGGAGAAAGAGAGAGTATAATGATTTATTAATATATTATAAGAATAATATATTAAAGGAGAAATCATATTTATTTAATTAGTATTGGTCATAAATTAATTAGGAATTAATTTGGTGATCAAAAAAGATTAATTGAATAAAAGGGTATAAACTGTCAAATGTATGATAGTTGAGTTTTGGGTTAAGGAAACCTAATGGGCTTAAGGGGGAACGAAATTATGATGGGTAACCATCATATTTTCGTCCAAGGCCTTATTCCAGAAGGTTCCATGGGCTGCTTGGTGGCTAAGCTGTCAATTAGGGTTTAAACTGAAACCCTAGTAACTTGTAAGTATAAATATGACCCCTATGGCATTGAATTCGGCCACCACTTGATTCTAAGAGATCCCTAGGCCGGTTTCTAGCCTCTCTCTCCATCTCTCATATTGCCTTCTTGCTTGTGGGGTTTGTGAACCATTAGAGGAGTTGCATTTGTGACTCTAATCTCAAGAGAAGAAGAAAGAGAAGATCAAAGCCAACAATTGAAGAGGTAAACATCTAGATCTGATTTTATATGTTATTTTTTTGTTGTTTATATGCTAGATTAGGGTTTGTAAGTCTTGGAATCAAAGCATGTTCAATAGTGAAACCTAGATCCAAGCATTAGGGTTCGTATGAGCACATAGGAATGTTTCTTATGCATAAAACCCATCAGTGGTATCAGAGCTTTGATTGGTTTCAGTTGTATGTGATGCTTAACTGCTTTATTTGCTGAAAATCAAGTTTTTGGCCCCTGCCCGACTCAACTCGGTGAGTCAGTATCTGGACTCGGCGAGTTGGCCCCTACGCGGCGAGTCCAGGTCTGACTCAGCGAGTCAGTTCGTCAAGCAGAGGGTATTTCGGGTTTTAGCTGCTGTTTTGACTTGGATTTGATGCTTAAATTGTTTTATGAAGTTAAAATCCGAATTTTATCTTAATTAAGTGTTTATCCTTACAAAAACAATAGATAATTTCAAATCTTTTAATATTAGTTGTTTATGTGATAAATATGGATTATTTAAAATTATTTGGTAATTATCTAATGACTAAAATTAAGATTAGGTCAAATATAGATAATTATGAAATTAATTGGTTAATTTGAATTATTTTTTATTTGATCCCTTGTGTTTTGAAAAGTTCAATACTTGCCCTCAAGTTTTGAAATTTGAATTTATGATTAAAAAGTTTAATTTTGAGTAATTTAAATTTCAAACCCTTAGAATTTTACAGGTTTAAAACTCAACCCTATACTATTATATATTATTACAAGTTTAATATATATATATATATATATATATATATATATATATATATATATATGTATAAGTATAACTAAAAATGCTAGTCTTACCGTTAGTAGGCCTCATTTACGAAGCCGGTCTATAAGGTGAGTATAAGGTTGCTGCCTATAAAATGGCGCTTAATGGGTGTACACTCACACCTACCGCTTGCTTGACTGGTGGAGGGACGTTAGCCGAGCGGGTAGGATAGGGCAACCCTCTCTTCATTAGAAGTATAATGTTAATTATAAAGTAACTACATGTTTTACAAATTCCCATTCCTAGTTACTTTAGGGTAAAATGTGAAAAATGATGCTAATCCATGGAATTACACTTCGTACCCTTTTCAAACGTTGATAGAGCGCGTGTGGTTAACCGGCACATCAATTTGGGGATGACATTGGTAGCGAAGGGTGAATCGATGTTTGTCATAGATCAATGGAGCGTGTGTGGTTTACCAGCACATTGATTAGGTGATAAAGACATTGAGTGCACCACGTTGATTCGCATGGTTATTCACAAATTTGTTTGCGATTCTCGGTATCTTAGTCGCAAATTTGAAATGCATATCGAGATTTAAACATGCCATTGAAAAGTTCAATGAATCTCAAAGATCTAGGAGTTTTCAATACATTTTAAAACCTAATTTTTTTTTTGTTTTTCATGGTGAGCATTAGTGAATCGTCATTCACTTACCTTCAAATTATTTACTTTTAGAGTACGACATCCCTTTCTAATTTGTAAATAATGTTGTTGGATCCTAGCCCTAATTTCTCATTTGGGTTTTTAATAAGGGATTCATTTCTAATCAAACTTTGTTCCCTTATTTTTCAGATGTCTGCAAACAACAACAAAAACAACGCTTTTGGGTCATTCTCGTTGATGAACTTGTGTCAGAAAGTGACATTTGATGGTTCAAACTTCAACGAGTGGATGAGGTATATTCGCATGAGAAGATCATCCCAGATGTTGCTACTCCTGAAGAATTGGCCGCCTTTGAGGCCCATGAGCATGATGCCACGAAAGTTCACTGCATCATGCTGGCCACCATGAACCTCGAAATCTAAAAGTCCTATAGGGACATGTATCCGTATGAAATGCATCAGGATTTGCTGGACAGGTATCACCAGAGCGCGAGGTAAGAGTGCTATGAGATCATTACTAACATGATCACCGCTAAGATGGGGAGTGGAGAATCCCTCACCTCTCATTTGCAGAAAATGCAGAGGTATGTTGATCGTCTTCTCAAACTTAATGTTAAGTTTGATGAGGATTTAGCTATCGACATAATCCTCCAATCCTTACCCTCCTGCTACAATCAGTTTAGGATGACCTACCACATGAACAAAGAGGAGGTCTCCTTGAGCAAGCTCCAAGGAATCTTGAGGACTGCTGAGAGCAACCTCAAAGACAAATCCGTTGCACCGTCCCCTGCTGTGGCCGCTCCTGTGATGGAAATAGGTCAAGGAAAGGGCAAAAAGAGGAAGGCTCCATGTAAGAGCCACCATAAAGGGAAACCCCGTGATGGTTCGTCCTCAAGTGGGACCAAAGCAGGCCCTGCTAAACCCTCTTCCGATCCAAAAGAAGCAGAGTGCTTCTATTGCCACCAAAAGGGCCTCTGGAAGCGAAGCTGCCCACAATATCTGCAGGACATAAGAGATGAGAAGATCAAACCCACCTTTGTAGGAATGTATTCTATTAAATCTAATAACTCATCATTTGCTACTTCATGGGTTCTTGATATAGGATGTGGTTACCACATTTGTTCTGATATGCAGGGCCTAAAAAGAAGTAGGGAAATGGAACATGGGAAGATGAACCTGATTATGCGAAACAGAAGATCGTCGCCTGTGACCAAAGTCGGTGTTTATTCTTTAGTGTTAAGTAATGGGTTAGGGATAGATTTAGAAAATTGTTGTTATTCGCCAGATATGTAAAGAAACATTATTTCTTTTCACGGGTTGTTTAGACAAGGTTTCAGATATTTTTTTGAATGGTTCTATTAACGTTTATTTGAATGGTGTCTTTTATTTCAATGCATTACCTTGTAATGGGATTTATGAATCTATGATGATTGTTGATAATTTAGGAAATAATGTTTTGAATATTGATTCGTTTACTAGTCTAGACAAAGCATGCTTGTGGCATTGTCTCCTTGGCCATGTCAACAAGAAACGTATAGCCCAACTCCAAAAGGATGGAGTGTTGGAGTCATTCGACCTTAGGGACGATGACACGTGTGAATCTTGTTAATTGGGAAGATGACTAAGTCACCCTTTACTGGCACTTGTGAAAGGGGTGAGGGTTTATTGGATCTCATACACACCGATCTATGCGGGCCCTTTAGATCCACCACAACGGATGCTTGCCGCTTCTACGTGACTTTTACAGATGATTATAGCAGATATGGATATATCTACTTGATCAAGCAAAAGTCGGAAACCTTTGAAAAGTTCAAAGAGTTTAAGAATGAAGAAGAGAATCAGCTGGGCAGGAAAATCAAGATGCTTTGGTGAGACCGAGGAGGAGAGTACCTAAGTCTTGAGTTTCACGACTATCTAAAAGAATACGGAATGGTTTCGCAATTGACGCCTCCGAGGACGCCACAATTGAATGGTGTGGCTGAGAGACGTAATCGGACCTTGTTGGACATGGTTCGTTCTATGATGAGTCAGACTTTGTTACCAATAGCTTTCTGGGGGTATGCCTTATAGACTACCGCCCATATACTTAACTTTGTTCCCACCAAGAAGGTTTCCAAGACTCCTCAGGAGATGTGGACAGGGAAGGCTCCCTCGTTGGCACATATCAAGGTTTGGGGTTGCGAGGCTTTCGTAAGACGAGAGACTCATGACAAGCTAGAACCTCGTAGTGAGAAGTGTTATTTCATCGGCTATCCACAGAAGTCTTTTGGCTAACTTTTCTATAGACCGAGTGACAATGTTGTCTTCGTTGCTAGAAGAGGAGTTTTCCAAGAAAGGGAATTGATAGGCCAAGAAGACAGTGGGAGGCAAATTGAACTTGAAGAGATTCATGATCAAAATGATGAAGGAACCTCTGACACTGGTACTCAACTTGAGGAGGAAACTCCTGTTGAACCTGTTGATGAGTCCTTACATCTTCGACGTTCCACTAGGGCTAGTGTTCCACCCCAGTTTTATGGTTTTCATATTACTACTGAAGGGGATACATTTATTAGTGATAGTACACTTGTAAATTTGGATGAACCTAGCAGCTATAAGGAAGCCTTGGAAGGCCTGGAGTCTGCGAAATGGAAAGAGGCGATGGACAGCGAGATTCAGTCCATGTACGACAACCATGTTTGGAATTTGGTTGATAATGTACCGGGTCGTAAGACAGTCGGGTGCAAGTGGATCTTCAAGAAGAAGAGGGACATGGATGGGAAAGTGCATACTTATAAAGCGCGATTGGTTGCAAAGGGCTTTACTCAAACTCCTGGAGTTGACTATGATGAGACCTTCTCACCTGTTGCTAAGATAAAGTCTATTAGGGTGATGCTTTCCATAGCTGAATTTCATGATTATGAGATATGGCAGATGGGCGTGAAAACCACTTTCCTTAATGTAAAGTTGGCTGAGGATGTCTACATGAATTAGCCAGAGGGTTTTGTCGATGCGAAGCATCCAAATAGAGTATGCAAGCTTGAGAAATCCATTTATGTATTGAAACAACCGTCTCGCAGATGGAATCTTTGTTTTGACGAGAAGGTTCAAGAGTTTGGCTTTCTCCGAAGCGAAGATGAATCTTGTGTGTATGTCAAAGCCAGTGGGAGTATAGTAAGCTTCCTCGTATTGTATGTCGACGACATACTACTCATAGGAAACAATGTGTCAACCTTGCCGGAGGTCAAGTCCTGGCTTGGGAAATGTTTCGCTATGAAGGACCTCGGATAGGCTGCTTATATTCTGGGAATAAGAATAGTAAGAAACAGGGAAAAAAGACTGATAGGACTCAGTCAGGATACATACTTGGAAAAGGTACTAAAGCGTTTTAGTATGGAAAATTCCAAGTAAGGGGAGTTGCCAGTCCAAAGCAATACCAAGCTGAGTAAGACTCAAAGCCCGAGTACAGAGGCGGAGATAGTTGATATGAGCCGAGTACCTTACGCTTCCGCAGTAGGCTCTATCATGTACGCTATGACTTGTACTCGCCCTGATGTGGCCTTTGCTTTGAGCATGGTCAGCAGATATCAATGGAATCCTGGTAGAGCTCATTGGATTGTAGTTAAGAATATTCTTAAGTACCTTCGGAGGACCAAGCAATGGTTTCTAGTCCTCGGTGGGAGTGAAGATTTAAGGGTACGAGGGTACAGTGATGCTAGTTTTCAGACGGATCGAGATAACTTCTGATCGCAGTCGGGCTGGGTCTTTACCCTAAATGGAGGAGCAGTGACTTGGAAAAGTTCCAAGAAAGAGACCGTAGCTGATTCAACGTGCGAATCAGAGTATATTGCAGCGAGCGAAGCGTCAAAGGAGGCTATATGGTTGAAGAACTTCATTGGAGACCGTGGAGTTGTGCCATCCATAAAAGAGCCAATGGAAATTTTCTGTGATAATGAGGGAGCGGTTGCCTTGACCAAGGAACCGAGAGATCATGGCAGATCTCGACATATTGACAAAAAATAGCATTTCATCAGACATCGGGTAGAAGAGGGACTCCTCGTTGTGAAGAGGGTATCATCAGAAGAAAACCCAGCATATCCCCTTACGAAGGGACTAAGTAGGGTCAAACACTTGCAGCACGCTAGGAGCATTGGGCTGAAGGATGATATAAGTTTGAATTAGATAGGAAATAGATAGTTTGTAGTTGACATTCGATGAATAAATAAAATGTGTTATTTATGAGTAAAGCTACTATCTTGTGTTGGTTATTTATCTATTGTTTCCATTTTGCATGTTTTGACTTCCTGAATGATATGATTATTCAAAAGGTTCGCAATCTGTCATATTTTGGAAGTAGATATGAATGAAGACTGTCATGAATTGTTTGTAGATTGTCTAAAAGGTTTTAGACATAGCAAAGGTTTGCTGAAAAGTTCATGAGTGCTTATGAATATGAGTTCAGCATTGGATTAAACCCAAATTTGCTGTATCACTTAGTGGTGTTTTATCTTAAGTGATCACAAAGCGATAACATCATATAGTCTTAAAACATAGAGATATGGTTGTTGTTTGCTGGTTGGTTATACATTGATAATGTGTAAATGCATCAGTAACTTGATGCTATAAAACACATTATTGTGTGTGATCCATTAGTAAATAATAGATGTATATGAGTCGAAGTTGATCTGTTCCTTTTATTCTATGAGAATAAAAGTGATATATTGGCCACTTGATGATTTGGTTTGACTTATGCACTGGGCCCGGTCAGAATGAAGTTGATGTGTTCAAGTAAATTCTATGTCAAACAAATCAGAAATCAAGGAACTATTGCTGGACAATAAGCATTGTCAGCATGATATCCAGAACAGAGGATTATACGATCCCTTATCTAAAGGACAAATTGATTAGAGTTGACAGCGAAGTATAAGAGCTACAATTGCTAATCAGATTCTGAATTCATATGTGAGATATAGTTACTAGACTTATCCAAGTGGGAGACTGTTGGAATAGTGTCTAAGCCCGTAACTATATTTGGTATGTACTTGACCCGGTTGTGCATGGTCCTTTTGGGTTGCCTTCTCCAAAGCAACTTGACAAGGTAATTTAAGGAGAAAGAGAGAGTATTATGCTTAATTAATATATTATAAGAATAATATATTAAAGGAGAAATCATATTTATTTAATTAGTATTGGTCATAAATTAATTTGGAATTAATTTAGTGATCAAAAGAGATTAATTGAATAAAGGGGTATAAACTGTCAAAATTATGATAGTTGAGTTTTGGGTTAAGGAAACCTAATCGGCTTAAGGGAAACGAAATTATGATGGGTAACCATCATATTTTCGTCCAAGGCCTTATTCCAGAAGGTTCCATGGGCTGCTTGGTGGCTAAGCTGTCCATTAGGGTTTAAACTGAAACCCTAGTAACCTGTAAGTATAGAGATGGCCCCTAGGGCATTGAATTCGGCTACCACTTGATTCTAATAGATCCTTAGGCCGATTTCTAGCCTCTCTCTCCATCTCTCATATTGCCTTCTTGCTTGTGGGGTTTGTGAACCGTTATAGGAGTTGCATTTGTGACTCTAAGCTCAAGAGAAGAAGAAAGAGAAGATCTAAGCCAACAATTGAAGAGGTAAACATCTAGATCTGATTCTATATGTTATTTTTTGTTGTTTATATGCTAGATTAGGGTTTGTAAGTCTTGGAATCAAAGCATGTTCAATAGTGAAATCTAGATCACAGCATTAGGGTTTGTATGAGCACATAGGAATGTTTCTTATGCATAAAACCCATCACTTATGACATTTCAGGGTCGTATCTGGGTACCGTTTGTCAGCGGGACGCGTACCATTTTGATGGAAGAAGCTCATTGGTCGAAGTTCTCGATCCATCCTGGGGCCACTAATATGTATTTAGATCTGAAGAGGGAGTATTGGTGGCCCTGTATGAAGAGGGATGTCGCGTGGTTTGTTGAGAGGTGCTTAACCTGTCGTAGAGTTAAGGCCGAGCACCAGAGACCGCATGGTAAGTTGCAGCCGTTGGAAGTTCTCGAGTGGAAGTGGGAACAGATTTCCATAGATTTTATCACCAAATTGCCAAGGACTGCTAGGGGAGTCGACGCAATTTGGGTGATTATGGACAGGTTGACAAAGAGCGCCCACTTCCTTGCTATCAGTGAGAGCTCTTCCGCAGAGAAGTTGGAAGAGATGTATGTGAGGGAAGTGGTATCACGGCATGGAGTGCCAATCTCAATTTTTTCGGACAGAGATGTGCGTTGCACTTCAAGATTTTGGAAGAAATTTCATGAGGAATTGGGTACTAAGCTGCATTTAAGTATCACATACCACCCCCAGACTGACGGACAGAGCGAGCGGATGATTCAGACACTCGAGGATATGCTCCGGGCATGTGTGTTGGATTTCGGTGGGAGTTGGGACACGTATTTGCCCTTGGCAGAGTTTTCCTACAACAACAACCATCATTCGAGCATTTGTATGCCACCCTTTGAGTTGTTGTATGGGAGAAGGTGTCGGACCCCCATTTGCTGGGGAGAGGTCGGGCAGCGTGTTATGGGTAGTACCGAGATCGTGCTTCAGATGACCGAGCAGATACAACAGGTTAGGCAGAGGTTATTGACCGCTCAGAGTCGTCAGAAGAGTTATGAGAACAGGCGCCGGTCCGAGCTCGAGTTCTAGGTCGGCGACTTTGTACTCCTGAAGGTCTCTCCTTGAAAAGGAGTGATCCGATTCAGGAAGAGGGGCAAGTTGGGGCCCCGATATATCGGTCCTTTTCGGGTGATCGCGAGGGTAGGCAAGGTAGACTACCGGTCGGACCTACCTATAGAGCTAGGTCAGATGCATGACACTTTCCATGTGTCCCAGTTGCGAAAGTGTATAGCTGATGAGTTGGCAGTAGTGCCATCAGAGGATATTCAAGTGGATGTGGGCCTGAAATACGTTGAGAAACCGGTGGCTATTCAGGGTCAAAAGATCAAGGTTCTGAGGAACAAAGAGGTGCCTCTGGTGCAGGTCCAGTGGCAACACCGGAAAGGGTCAGAGCTTACTTGGGAGCCAGAGCGCGAGATGCGTGAGCAGCATCCGGAGTTGTTTCCAGAGTGAGACTTCGACGACGAACTCTGATTCTAGTTTGGGAGAATTGTAACATTCTGATTTCCCAAGTATATTATTTTATTTAATTATTTTGGAGTTTATGGAGGAACTCGGCGAGTTGGAGCCAAGACTCGCTGAGTAGGGTCGCGGATGTTCATCCGGGTTCATGTCCGGACTCGGCGAGTCCATTAGTGGACTCGGCGAGTCCATGTTGTTTAATGAAACCCTAATCCCCCGGGTTTGGAGCCTATTTAAGGGCACTTATAGCCTCCCATTGCGGCTACCAGTCCCTTGAGAGAACGCTTAGTGAGCCAAATCGTTGTGAGGGAGAAGAAGTCACTTTTTGATCCTTGTACCTTTGGTTTAGCAAGAAGAAGGTGCTAAATGCAAAGAGGAGGTGCGATTCAAGTAGTTCCAGAGTTTAGATACTTCATTTTGAGGTAATAGTTCGAACCTCCTTCAGTTTTGGTGTTGATCATTAGAGTTAGGGTTTTCTAACCCCTTTGTAGAGTGATTATGTGGAGCAAATGGTCCTTCTTCGAGTTTGTGCCTTGGATATGGACTCAAAGAGGTGCAGAGACCTTAACCCTTGGAGCTTTATGGATCAGTTTGTGGTTATTGGACTTAGGTTGCCATTTTTGGGACTAAATCTCCTTTTGTTGCCTTGTTGTGGTTATACAAGCATCAAGTTTTGAACTTTACGTGACATTCATGCGTAGGGAGGCCAGATCTAGGGTTTGGGGAAACAGGTCTAACCTCAGGAGGTCAGTAGAGTTTGTGCATGGCATGAACTCACCGAGTTGTTCTTGAGACTCAGCGAGTAGGGTTAGGGTTTCACGTAAATTGCTCAGTGAGTAGACTTGCCGAGTTGCGGGACGACTCAGTGAGTTAGGAGGGGGTTAGAGGACTGGAGTTCAAGGCGGTACTCGCCGAGTTGTTCTTGCGACTCGGCGAGTTGAATCGGGGTGGGCCCGCGATTCATGACTGGTATGACTCGTCGAGCATAGGGAGGGACTCGGCGTGTCAAGCGGGACAAAGAGTTAGAGGACATGTGTGAACTTGCCGAGTCACCAGGGTGCACTCGGCGAGTAGGGTCAAAGTGTGACTGTTGACTTTTGTTAACTTTTAGGGTTTGGTCATCAAGGGAGTCCTTGTGACAAGAATGGGGTAAAATAGTCTTTTACCCTTCTGAGGGTGCCAATGCCAGGTTGAGTCTAGTGTCGAGGGTTATATTTATAAGAGTATTTATTTATGTGAATAGGCGGAGGCTAGGCAATATTTTCCATCGAGTCAGAGATTTACCGAGACGCTTGAGGTGAGTCTTCTCACTATACTTTACCTAGTGTGGTAACAGAGTTACGTGACAGAGTACTATAGAGTTATATGCTAGTGTAGTTGCATGTTATCTATGTGTTGTGATTTATTGTGATATGTGATATGCATGATTCAGAGTTACAAAGTTGGGACTTTCGGGTCCCTAGAGTTAGGGCCAGAGGGCCCACAAAGAGTTGTGGCTGGAGGGCCGCACTGAGACACATTGACCAGAGGGTTGATAGAGGTACATCCTCGAGTGGCTATTATGTGTTAGTGTGGTATTTTGGGGAACTCACTAAGCTTATGCTTATAGTGTTACATGTTATTTGTTTCAGGTACGAGTGATGACCGTGGGAAGGCGCCGGCTTGATTCGTACACACACATGGGATTTTATGTATTTTGATCTTAGGAGATATTTTGTGCGACAAAGACATGATACTATGACATTTTATGAATGAATGAGTTTGTAAAAATGTGTTTGAAAATGCGAAAAATTGTTTTAATTTTTACGGTGTTACACTTTTTCTTTGAAATAACTTGTATTCTCAGGGAACCACTAAGCAGGTTTGGAAATCATCTTTTGGGGATAGTTATTTTCGTACATAGTTTAGAATTGAACGCGACAAAATCAAAGGGAGAACTGGCGAGTAGAATGAGTGGCGCGACATGGAACATGGATGCCCACGACATGACATGAAAATTCATGCACGTGTTCTAATGACCGCCAAGATGTGGCAATGGATAGTTGTGATGTGGCAGTTGGTACAACCCAAGACCATTACGTTTTAGGGTTTCTTGCATATTGAGGTTCTTAAAACATGGGTTTATGGCATCCTCTTTATCCACCATCTCCCCATCTTGAAAACCTAGCCTTCATGCCAGCTTAAGAGTGTATTTCAACAATTTTTTGGCCTTTTTCTTTTATCTTTCGTTGAGCTTTGGAAGAGGGAAGTTCATAAGGAAGCAAAGGAAACAAGAAGCAAGTTGGATCCATCATTCTCTTTAATTTTTTGATTTCTTGGAGACATAAAGTTCATACCTTCACATCTTTTCTTCTAGATTCAAGTTCTAGGTCATATTTGGGTGATTTTTGTCCCTTTCTTGGACATTCTTGGAGTTTGAAGAACTTCAGAATGTGTGGTGACTTCCCTAGGTCCTTGGACTTCTATTGATTGGGAAGAAGGACCATGCGTGGTGTGTTTGTTATCCATGTTTAAGTTCCAACCTCATTCAGGACCTAATGGAGATTAAATGCTAGATCTAGCCTTGTCATGGAGTGCAAATGGTGATAGTTGGAAACTTTATCCATTACGTAAGTATGGAAGAGTATATCGAAAAGTATGAGCTTACATACGAATGGATTAAGATCTTAATGATGGAAATGGCATTTTCCCAGTGGCCACGGCGTCACGAAGGGCAGCTATAATGTGGCGAAGTCAAAAATCGTAACTGCATTGTTCTGGAATTGGCACTTCATTGCAAAGGAAGACCACGTCATGGGAATGTCCTGCATTTGACCTTGTGACCCCACGACGTAGCCCATTGAAGGCTACAACATGGCGATGACTTTAACAAAGTTTGAGCGTTGACTTTTTGGCTAGTTAGACTTTGGGTCAAACATGAGGGTTTTGGACTGTTAATTAAGATTAGTGGAATTATGGAAGCAAGTATTGCAGAAAAGGAAGAATGTCTTAGTGATTTAGGGTTCTTCATTTAGGTGTGTTTTCCTCACCATAGTTGTGTGTCGAAGGCACCAATGTTGTCCCACTAGTTTTGGTTATCATTTATTAAAGGGATTCCATATGGACTGTATGTAGTCATGTTGGAATGATTGAGAACTCTAGATCTTGGCTTTCTTGTTTGTTCCTTGTTTTGTTGTGGCTCTAAAGTTGGATCATCTATCCGAGTGTCTATATCTCATATGGGTACATATGATTATGCATCCTTGGAGTGTTGGTTATGTATCCTTGTGTATATGATGATTTTGTGTTGTAGTGATTTCCTAGATGTGTGTGTGTGCATGTATATATATATATATATATATATATATATATATATATATATATCTTCTCTGCTAAGATGCAGAAGTAGTGGTATGTTGGTTAGAGAAACAGTAGGCTGATTATCGTCTAGAGGAGTACCATAGGGGTTATATGTAGTCATGTAGGATAGCCTGAGAACTCATCAACTAGGCTTTCTTGCATGTTCCTTGTTTGGTTGTGACTTTAGATTAGGATTATCGATTCATGTCGCTATCTCACCTCTAGGTACTTATAGTTACTCATTCTATGGAGGTTAGCTCGTAGCGGAATAGTGTTCTATGAGGAGTCTAGTAGGTGGTAGTGAGTTGTATATTTGCTAAATGCTTGTATTATATGCCTACTTGATCCTTGATTAATATATGTTGACATATGCTGGTGGATGAGGTTGAGGTGGTCCTGTTGTGTGTTGTAGGCCAATATACCAGGTGCGAGCCGACTGTAAGCCAAATGCACAGAGGCTCATGAAGAATGGTTGGGTTGAGGCTGCAGACCAACATATACAGGGTAATCCAATCTGATGACTCTGAACCTGATATGAATGCTAGTATGTTTGTTGTATGGTGTATTTTAGGGAAAATCACTAAGCTTTGTGCTTACCTAGTTGTCATTTTTTAGGTATCATCGATTATCGTAGGAAGAAAAAGGCGTCACTGGATACATCCATCTATAGTAATGTAGATTCCACGTTGTAATATTACTCTGATTTTAATAAATATAATATGGAACGAATGAATTTCTTAACATTGGTTTTATAATGTGGAGGTTTGACTTAATTAAAAAGACATCTTATGGTTTTCAAAATTGGATGTTATAAGGGAACTCTAAACTTGAAGAAAATCCTTGGAGAGATGAATCCAACTGATATGTTCACCAAGGTGGTTACCACTGACAAGTTGAAGGAGAAACACTCTTTTGTAACCTTAACATCCAGTCGGTTGTTGTACCTTCGATTATGAACACATAACATGTTTTGCTCTTTCATGAATTTGCACGTCCACCTAATTCTGTATCAACATACCCTTTTAAGACAACTAATTTTCTTCTGAAACATAAGGAACACTTAGTTTTTCCTCTTAAGTAGCATAACAACCATTTCACTCCTTGTCAATGTTTTCTTCCTGGGTTTGACATGGACCTACTCACAACTCCCACTACATGAGTAATGCATGGTCTGGTGCAAACCATTGCAAACATTAAACTACCAAGTACAAATGCGTAGCGAACTTTAGCCATGTATTATTTCTCTTCTTTCATCTTTAGGGATTACTTCTTTATGAGTCTTAATTAACTCCCTAATGACGTACTTTTAGCTTTCGTTTCTACCATGCTAAACTTTTCTAAAACATTCTTGATGTACTTGTTGTTGGAATAGTGTCTAAGCCCGTAACTATATTTGGTATGTACTTGACCCGGTTGTGCATGGTCCTTTTCGGTTGCCTTCTCCAAAGCAACTTAACACGGTAATTTAAGGAGAAAGAGAGAGTATTATGATTTATTAATATATTATAAGAATAATATATTAAAGGAGAAATCATATTTATTTAATTAGTATTGGTCATAAATTAATTAGGAATTAATTTGGTGACCAAAAGAGATTAAGTGAATAAAGGGGTATAAATTGTCAAATGTATGATAGTTGAGTTTTGGGTTAAGGAAACCTAATGGGCTTAACGGGGAACGAAATTATGATGGGTATCCATCATATTTTCGTCCAATGCCTTATTCCAGAAGGTTCCTTGGGCTGCTTAGTGGCTAAGCTGTCCATTAGGGTTTAGACTGAAACCCTAGTACCTTGTAAGTATAAATATGACCCCTAGCGCATTGAATCGGCTACCACTTGATTCTAAGAGAACCCTAGGCCGATTTCTAGCTTCTCTCTCCCTCTCTTATATTGCCTTCTTATTTGTGGGGTTTGTGAACCATTAGAGGAGTTGCATTTGTGACTCTAAGCTCAAGAGAAGAAGAAAAGAAGATCTAATCCAACATTTGAAGAAGTAAACATCTAGATCTGATTCTACATGTTGTTTTTGTTATTTGTATGCTAGATTAGGGTTTGTAAGTCTTGGAATTAAAGCATGTTCAATAGAGAAACCTAGATCCAAGCATTAGGGTTTGTATGAGCACATAGGAATGTTTCTTATGCATAAAACCCATCAGTGGTATCAGAGCTTTTATTGGTTTCAGTTGTATATGATGCTTAACTATTTTGTTTGCTAAAAATCGAGTTTTTGGCCTCTGCCCGACTCAACTCGGCGAGTCAGTATCTGGACTCGGCGAGTTAGTGCGTCAGACAGAGGGTATTTCGGGATTTAGCTGCTGTTTTGACTTTGATTTGGTGCGTAAATTGTTTTATGAAGTTAAAATCCGAATTTTATCTTAGTTAAGTGATTATCCTTGCCAAAACAATAGATAATTTCAAATCTTTTAAATATCGGTTGGTTATATGATAAATATGGATTATTTAAGGTTATTTGGTAATTATCTAATGACTAAAATGATATTAGGTCAAATATAGATAATTATGAAATTAATTGTTTAATTTGGATTATTTGTTATTTGATCCCTTGTGTTTTGAAAAGTTCAATACTTGCCCTCAAGTTTTGAAATTTGAATTTATGATTAAAAGATTAATTTTGAGTAATTTAAATTTCAAACCCTTAGAATTTTACAAGTTTAAAATTCAACCCTATACTATTATATATAATTACAAGCTAATTAATATATATGTATAACTTAAATGCTAGTATTACCATTAGTAGGACTCATTCACGAAGCCAGTCTATAAGGTGGGTATAAGGTTGCTTCCTATAAAATGGCGCATAATGGGTGTACACTCACACCTACCGCTTGCTTGACTGGTGGATGGTCGTTAGCCGAACGGATTGGATAGGGCAACCCTCTCCTCATTAAAAGTATATTGTTAAATATAAAGTAACTACATGTTTTACAAATTCTCATTCCTAGTTACTTTAGGGTAAAATGTGAAAATGATGCTAATCCATGGAATTACACTTCGTACCTTTGTCAAACGTTGATGGAGCGCGTGTGGTTAACCGGCACATCAATTTGGGGATGACATTGGTAGCGAAGGGTGACTCGATGTTTGTCATAGATCAATGGAGCGTGTGTGGCTTACCGACACATTGATTAGGTGATAGAGACATTGAGTGCACCATGATGATTCGCATGGTTATTCACAAATTTGTTTGTGATCCTCGGTATCCCAGTCGCAAATTTGAAATGCATATCGAGATTTAAACATGCCATTGAAAAGTTCAATGAATCTCAAAGATCTAGGAGTTTTCAATACAATTAAAACCTAAATTGCCTTTTCGTTTTTCATGGTGAGAATTAGTGAATTGTCATTCACTTACCTTCAAATTATTTACTTTTAGATTACGACATACCTTTCTATGTTGTAAATAATGTTGTTGGATCCTAGCCCTAATTTCTCATTTGGATGTTTAATTAGGGATTCATTTCTAATCAAACTTTGTTCCTTTCCTTTCTTAGATGTCTGCAAACAACAACAACAACAAAGCTTCTGGATCATTCTTGTTGATGAACTTGTGTCAGAAAGTGACATTTGATGGTTCAAAATTCAAAGAGTGGATGAGGTATATTCGCATGATCACTCGCAACGAGGACAAAGAATATGTCCTCGATGAAAAGATTGAGAAGATCACCCCAATTGTTGCTACTCCTGAAGAGCTGGCCGCCTTTGAGGCCCACGAGCGTGATGCTACGAAAGTTCACTGCATTATTCTGGCCACCATGAACCTCGAACTCCAAAAGTCCTATGAGGACATGTATCCGTATGAAATGCATCAGGATTTGTTGGACAGGTATCACCAAAGCGCGAGGCAAGAGCGCTCTGAGATCATTACTAACATGATCACCGCTAAGATGGGGACTGAGAATCCCAAACCTCTCATTTGCAGAAAATGCAGAGGTATGTTGATCGTCTTCTCAAACTTAACGTTAAGTTTGATGAGGATTTGCCTATCGACATAATCCTCCACTCCTTGCCCTCCTGCTACAATCAGTTTTGGATGACCTACCACATGAACAAAGAGGAGGTCTCCTTGAGCAAGCTCCAAGGACTCTTGAGGACTGCTGAGAGTAACCTTAAAGACAAATCCGTTGCACCGTCCCCTGCATGGGAAGATGAACCTGATTATGGGAAACAGAAGATCGTCGCCTGTGACCAAAGTCGGTGTTTATTCTTTAGTGTTAAGTAATGGGTTAGGGATAGATTTAGACAATTGCTGTTATTCGCCAGATATGGCAAGAAACATTATTTTATTTCACGGGTTGTTTAGACAAGGTTTCAGATATTCTTTTGATAATAGTAATGGTTGTATTAATGTTTATTTGAATGGTGTCATTTATTTCAATGCATTACCTTTAAATGGGATTTATGAATCTGTGATGATTGTTGATAATTTAGGAAATAATGTTTTGAATATTGATTTGTTTACTAGTCTAGACAAAGCATGCGTGTGGCATTGTCGCCTTGGCCATGTCAACAAGAAATGCATAGCCCAACTCAAAAAGGATGGAGTGTTGGAGTCATTCGACCTTAGGGACGATGACACGTGTGAATCTTGTTTACTTGGGAAGATGACCAAGTCACCCTTTACTGGCACTTGTGAAAGGGGTGATGGTTTATTGGATCTCATACACACTGATGTGTGTGGGCCCTTTAGATCCAACAAAATGGATACTTGCCGCTTCTACGTGACTTTTACAAATGATTATAGCAGATATGGATATATATACTTAATCAAGGAAAAGTTGGAAACCTTTGAAAAGTTCAAAGAGTTTATGGATGAAGTGGAGAATCAGATGGGTAGGAAAATCAAGATGCTTCGGTCAGACCGAGGAGGAGAGTACCTAAGTCTTGAGTTTCACGACTATCTAAAAGAATGCGGAATCGTTTCGCAATTGACGCCTCTGAGGACGCCACAATTGAATGGTGTGGCTAAGAGACATAATCGGACCTTGTTGGACATGGTTCGTTCTATGATGAGTCCAACTTCGTTACCAATAGCTTTCTGGGGGTATGCCTTAGAGACTGCCACCCATATACTTAACTTAGTTCCCACTAAGAAGGTTTCCAAGACTCCTCACGAGATGTGGACAGGGAAGGCTCCCTCGTTGGCACATATATGGTTTGGGGTTGCGAGGCTTTCGTAAGATGAGAGACTCACGACAAGCTAGAACCTTGTAGTGAGAAGTGTTATTTCATTGGCTATCCAAAGAAGTCTTTTGGCTAGCTTTTCTATAGACCGAGTGACAATGTTGTCTTCGTTGCCAGAAGAGGAGTTTTCCAAGAAAGGGAATTGATAAGCTAATAAGATAGTGGGAGGCAAATTGCACTTGAAGAGATTCAAGATCAAAACGATGAAGGAACCTCTGACATTGGTACTCAACTTGAGGAGGAAATTCCTATTGAACCTGTTGACAAGTCCTTATCTCTTCGATGTTCCACTAGGGCTAGTGTTCCACCCCAGTTTTATGGTTTTCATATTACTACTGAAGGGGATACATTTATTAGTGATAGTACACTCGTAAATTTGGATGAACCTAGCAGCTATAAAGAAACCATGGAAGGCCTGGAGTCTGCGAAATGGAAAGAGGCGATGGACAGCGAGATTCAGTCCATGTACGACAACCATGTTTGGAATTTGGTTGATAATGTACCGTGTCGTAAGACAGTCGGGTGCAAGTGGATCTTCAAGAAGAAGACAGATATGGATCGGAAAGCGCATACTTATAAAGCAGGATTGGTTGCGAAGGGCTTTATTCAAACTCCCGGAGTTGACTATGATGAGACCTTCTCACCAGTTGCGAAGATAAAGTCTATTAGGGTGACGCTTGCAATAGCTGCATTTCATGATTATGAAATATGGCAGATGGACGTGAAAACCGCTTTCTTTAATGGAAAGTTGGCTGAGGATGTTTACATGAATCAGCCAGAGGGTTTTGTCGATGCGAAGCATCCAAATAGAGTATGCAAGCTTGAGAAATCTATTTATGGATTGAAACAAGCGTCTCACAGATGGAATCTTTGTTTTGACGAGAAGGTTAAAGAGTTTGGCTTTCTGCGGAGCAAAGATGAATCTCGTGTATATTTCAAAGTCAGTGGGAGTATAGTGAGCTTCCTCGTATTGTATGTCGATGACATACTACTCATAGGAAACGATGTCCCAACCTTGCAGGAGGTCAAGTCCTGGCTTGGGAAATGTTTCGCTATGAAGGACCACGGAGAGGCTGCTTATATTCTGGGAATAAGAATAGTAAGAAACAGGGAAAAGAGACTGATAGGACTCAGTCAGGATACATACTTGGATAAGGTACTAAAGCGTTTTAGTATGGAAAATTCCAAGAAAGGGGAGTTGCCAATCCAAAGCGATACCAAGCTGAGTAAGACTCGGAGCCTGAGTACAAAGGCAGAGATAGCTGATATGAGCTGAGTACCTTACGAGAAGAAGAAAAGAAGATCTAATCTCAACATTTGAAGAGGTAAACATCTAGATCTGATTCTACATGTTGTTTTTGTTATTTGTATTCTAGATTAGGGTTTGTAAGTCTTGGAATCAAAGCATGTTCAATAGAGAAACGTAGATCCAAGCATTAGGGTTTGTATGAGCACATAGGAATGTTTCTTATGCATAAAACCCATCACTTGTATTGTGAACGATTTAGTGTACCACTAACTCTCTTCCAGGCTATTCTCATGCCCAATATTTGTTTAGTAGCCCCTAGGTCCTTTATCTCGAACTTATTGGCCAACTGCTTCTTTAGCTTATCTAACTCCTGCATGTCGAATCCAACGATCAACACATCGTCAATGTGTAAGAATTGGATGATGAAAGAGCTTTTGAATTTCTTCAAAAACAGTAGCAATCCGTCACACATATGTTTTACCTATTCATCTGCATGAAGCTATCAGACTTCAAGAACCCCTGTCTTGGAGCCTGCATCAAACCGTACAGACTGTTCTTTAATTTGCACACCAACTTTTCCATTACAACTTTTAGGGAAACCTTCTCGTTATTCCATGTAGATGTATTCTTCTAGATTACCATGCGGAAAACCTATTTTCACATCTAGGTGCTCTAGTTGGAGATCTTTAGAGGCCAAAATACCCAAAAAATCCTATTGTAGTCATGTTCAAAACTGGAGAAAAGATGTAACACCCGAAATCAGAAAGGTCTAGAAGGAAAGAAAAACCATAAGTTAAAGAGGGTCGACTCGTCGATTCCAGGGAGGAACTCGACGAGTCGGAGCGGGATCCGAGTGTAAAGTAAGTGACCGACTCGGCGAGTCGGCAAGTGCACTCGGTGAGTCTGGTCTGAAGAGAAAAACCCTAAATCCAGAACTTTGTGCACTATTTAAACGTCTCATTCTCTTCCTTAGGGTTCCTCTACAGTCTCTTTCACCTAGAATACCAAACCCTAGCCGCTATAATCCTTTTTGGAACAAGATCTAGTTTTGGTGAGGGAAATCTTGACGATCAAGAAGCCTAGATCAAGGAGACTAGAAGAAATTTGGATTATACTTGATTGGGAGGTCATTTTGGCGGTAAGGAATCGTTATCCTTGGCCTTCTCCTTTCTATTTCAACTTTCATGGAGTTTTAGGGTTTGGGTTAGAGAAATATTGATGTGATCTTGAAGCATGAGTTAGATCTGGAGTAGAAACTCCAGATCTGAGTTCTATATGAATCATTGATGCAGAAAGCCTTTCTAGTTGTTATGCAAAAGCCATTCCCCAAGAGTTAAGTCCCTTTCTAGCTTGGTTTTGGTATTATGAGACACGAAGCACGTAAAGGTAGCAACTTTATGTTGCTAATGGACTCTAGGAACCCAGATCCATTGTTTGGAGCAAAGGAGTATCTCTGTGACTCGAGATTATGAGAATACACAAAAGGACTCGGCGAGTCTGGGAGATGACTCGGCGAGTCGGGCTAGATATCAGTCTTGGAGTCGCGTAGGAATTCGACGAGTCACATGGGTGGACTCGGCGAGTTGGATAAAGACGGGAAGGAACTCGACGAGTTGGAAGAACAACTTGGTGAGTCTGTTGAAGATTGACTTGGAGTCGGCGAGTCTGTTCTTGGACTCGACGAGTCTGGTCGCAAAACCTCAAACCTTTTCTGGTTAAGCCTCGAATCAGTGAGTCAGGAGGTGACTCGGTGAGTTGAACAGGATGGGACTCAGTGATCGTTGAACTCGACGAGTCATGGGGTGACTCGGCGAGTTGAGTCGCATTATGGGAGTTTCAGAATATAAGGACTCGATGAGTCAATGGGCTGACTCGGCAAGTAGAGTTAGTCTGGAGGGTTAACTTTGATCAGGACTTTGAATTTGACCAGAGTTGACTTACTTTGACCATTAAAGGGCAGTTTGGGACTAAGTGTTTTATTTGGTATTAGTAGATTGAGGAGTCATTGGAGTAGTAATGCGGGAGTTGTCAGATAGCAGTCAGCAGGGTATCAGTAAGAACTCCAGCAATACAAGTGAGCTTCCTTCCAGTAAGGGTCTAAGGCCACAATGTCGGCCCGTTTAGTTAGCAGTAGTTTCCGGATTTCGGTCCGATGCAGTAGTTAGTATGTTTGATGCCTTCATTGAATAGACAAAATTTATGTGTTATGTGTTCCGGGCTACGGCCCGATACAGTATGCAGTATATGTATTTATGCTAGTTGATATTTTTATGCCATGCTATGTTGAGTTAGTTCCGAATTTCGGTCCGATGCTGGGTACAAGGTCCCAGTCAGTTTCCGGACTTCGGTCCGATGCAGGGGACAAGGTCCCAGTCAGTTTCCAGACTTCGGTCCGATGTAGGGGGCAAGGCCCCAGTTAATCCGGACAAGGTCCGATGCAGGGGACAAGGTCCCAGTCAATTCCAGACATCGGTGCGATACAGGGGGCAAGGCCCCAGTTAGTCCGGACTTTGGTCCGATAGAGTGGGCAAGGCCTAGTATGTACTTTATATGTTATTATATGGTATGTGGTAAATTGGGGGAGCTCACTAAACTTCACGCTTACGGTTTCAGTTTTTGGTTTTAGGTACTCAATTTTCAAAAGAGGAGCTCAGAGAGATTGCAGTGCACACACCATAGCAGTTAGCTGGGATGTTTTACTCTGATAATAAGTTATGTTTGAAATTATGTTATGACTTATGATACTGTTTTTATAAATGTGGTTTTAGTAATGTTTTAAAAGAAAATTTTTCGTCGTGAAAATTGGGTCGTTACAAAAGATATATTTATAATCAACCCCACTGTTGTATTGAAAGCCATTCACTACCAACCTTGCCTTGTATCTATTGGTGCCGTCAATCTTATCCTTAAATATAGACATCTATTGGTTTTGTAGTGCTTTCTTCCTTTGTAGGAGCTTGACTAAGGAACAAGTGTGATTCTTGTGAAGTAAGGTCAATTGTTCTTCCATATCCTTCCTTTACTATATAGATTTTTTCATCCTTAAGGCTCCTGCGTAAGAATTAGATTCACCATCATCTGTTAGCAACAAGAAATTTGTTAAAATATAATATTTGACCGGAGGCATTCATAGTCTAGTGGATATATGGACCATAGGAGTTTCAGTCTCTACAACTCCTTATTCTGATCTACTTTCACCCAAGCTCCCACTATCTCCAGTTTCATCTGATCTCCCAATACTTCCTGAACTTTAATCTATCTTTGGAGTACTGATAGGTTTAATCATTTTTTCATCTGAATTATCTTCTAACTCTACTTGTTCTTCTTTTTATGTTAGTTAGTTATTGATGAAGCTCTTGGTAAGTTCATCATTGTATATAACATTCTTATAGAACATCACATACGACTTCTAATAACTATTTGTGCTCGTTACCCTAAAAGCGGTATCCAATGTCTTGCAACCTATACCCTATAAAAGTGCACTTCATTGCCTTTTCCCTTAACATTTCTCTCTTAGAGTCTTTAAATTTTGTTCATCATCTCCGCTTCTCCATTTTGCCGAGGTGTTTCTAAAATAGTCCTCGACATCTTTATTCCATTGTCATAAAAAAATTCAATGAATACTTTGATATTATATTCGCCCCTATTATCATATTTGAAATTCTTGATATTCACTTTTGGTTTCATATTCCATAATATCTTTCCATTTCTTGAAAGCACTGAAAACTTCAAAATTTTGCTTCAAGAAGTAAACCCAAACTTTCCTTATGTAGTCATTGATGAAAGTTAGATAACATCGGGATCCTCATACTTAAGAAACTAAACTAGGACCATAAACATCTAAATAAACAAGATCTAATTTCCATCCCTTTGGTGAATCTCCCATCATTATCAAAATAACCTACTTATTGAAAAACATATGCCTCAACATCAAAAACTTCCATTCTCACTCATATACCTATGTCTTTGGTGCCATACACTAGATGCCCTAACTTATTGAAAAGCATATGCCTCAACATCAGAAACTTCCACCATATAAAGTGTATGTCGCATATGGCCTTTGGCAATCACCAAGTTTCCCTTGGTCACCTTCGATTGATGATCACCAAAATTAACATGGTGACCCTCATCATCAAGTTTCACCATTGATATTAACATTATTTTCAACTATGTAATGAACTTAACATTATTGAAAGTCCACTTTGTACCTCTAACACCCATAAAAATCAAGTCAATTTAAACATTTTCAAACATCCAAAAGCCATTAGTTATTACAAAATGTTTTCAAAATAGTTTAATATCAGAGTTTCCGGAAACCAAAAGTCCAAAACATGAGGATGTGTATGGTTACGCCATCGCCTTGCCGAGTCATATGAAGCACCTGAAACAATAAACTGAAACCGTAAGCACAAGGCTTAGTGAGTTCTCCCAAAATACCCATACACACAACAATACACATATAATCACAAACATCATACTATGGGTCCAATCAACCATCGGGTTGGAATACCCCAGGCCCTCAACCCTCGGATTGGAACGCCAACATACTTTGGGTCCAGTCATCCTCGGGATGGTATATCCTCGACCCACAACTATCGGGTTGGAATGACCACATACTATGAGTCCAATCATCCTTGAGATGGAATAATCACGGCCTACAAGCATCGAGTTGGAATACCCAAGTATGTTGGCTCTCGCACAAATCAGATAAGCCTCAACCACTAATCAAACGTGTGCACATATTTCAGCTAATCAGATAACAGTCTATAGATAGACAAACTGATCTAATAGATCATAACAACATAGTAACATCCTATCTACCAGGATACTGATTTAACGGATCATAACAACATATAACATCCTATCTACCAGGATACTAATCTAACAGATCATAGCAACATATACCATCCTATCAACTAGAATACTGATCTAACATATCCCAATAGCATAATAGCATAATACCATCCTATCTACCAGGATACTGATCTAACAGATCATAATAACATAATACCATCCTATCTACCAGGGTATTGATCTAACAGATCATACTAGCCTAACATATCAGGATAACAATCCAAAAAGGGCCGGCCTTGTTGCCTAAGAACCTTGAGTATAGTGACGAAAACTCACCTCACACTGCTGAAGTCCCACGCATAAAACTCCAGCTACTGATTAACAGATTCCCGAGCTGTCAACATCAAACAACACAAAATTATTAATTTGGTTCCAAGCCCAAGGTCCAACTCACACTCCAAAGGCCCAATACTCAACCAATGGACTAAATCCCAATATATGGCCCGATTTTCCAAATTGGGCCCAAACCTATACATAGTCTTTCCTTAAGGCACATCCAATTATTCTTTTCCAAACTCTTGGTATTCCCATCGCCCAATATCACATAATCCTAAAGGGCCAATTATGGCCCATCTATGGCCTAATTTTCCAAATTAAGCCCAAGACTCTCACATGGACCTTATCCTAAAACCTATACAATTATTTAGTCCATTTACTTATTCTTGGAAAGCCCATTCATAGTCGAATCACCAAATCCCAATAGAAAGACACAACTCAAGGCCCAAGTGAAATTAGGGTTCCCACATGAAATGACGATTAAGATTAAGTGTTTCTTATTTAACACATTAAGGAGTTAATGCATTTAGTCTAATATTGCCTTAGGTTAATTTTCCAATGATTATTACTTAATATTTCAAGTTTATTAAATAATTCTCGTGTGTGTCCTGATCAATTCCCAAAAACTAGGGTTTCTAGACATTAGGGTTTTCCAAACACTAATTAGGATTTCCAACCCACATACTAGCCCATTAGTCAAATGGTTGGGCTTCTAGCTCCATTATGGCTTCATTAGGACCATTAGGCTGGTGAGTTCATAAGTATTTAGTGTCAATGGTTGTATAAGTTTACTGAAAGTATTTGTAAATGTTCATTGTAAATGTTTGTATATGTTTGAAAACTCCTACAAAATTCTATATTTTCTACTAGTATGAAAAGTAGTCTTCTACCAAGACTCGACTCTTTCGTATTTTTGTTTCTTTGTAAAACTGAATGTTTTTCCCAAATATGACTATCATTACCAAAATATAGTTTTACATTACCCTTTATGTGTGAAGATCACAAAATGTGTGTGTAGTGTAGTATTATATGTAGTAAACACTATGTTAATAACTACCTTAAACCAAAAAGGCTTATATAAGGTAAAATGTGATGAGGTTGTTACCATACTAAACCGACTATAACACGACAATGAAAGACGTCGGAAGAAATAACATTTGGCACTCGTAGACTTGCAAGTCCCACTATAGCGAACAACAAGGTGTAGGATAGTCAATCTATATATATATATATATATATATATATATATATATATATATATATATATATATATATATATATGCAAACTCACGCTGTCCCTCTAGGAGATTCTGGTTAGAAAACATGACACAACAAAATGGTTGCTGTGTCATGAAGTAGTATCTCACATTATGTTATCTTGAATTTTGTTATAGTATACTTGATATAGTAATAGTATTCTATGTATAGTATTTTCTATATAGTATTCTCTGTCTAGTATTCTCTGTTATAGTATTCTCTATTATAGTATTTTCTGTTATAGTATTCTCTTTCTAGTATTCTCTGTTATAGTATTCTCTGTCTAGTATTCTCTGTTATAGTGATAGTGCTCTCCTAAACGATACATATTATAGTTTACTAGTTATTTCTGTAGTTGAATAAATGATTGTATACCTTTTCTATCCAAAGGTATTGAACTGATTGGTAGTACTTTTATATCTACATATGTATACATAATATATAACTAATATTTAGATGACATTAAGACAAATAATCGATACCCTAACGCCACTTCCAAACATGGAAAAGGAAATAAAGTGAGTTATTAGTCCTAAGTCCTTTAAACATTACTTATATAACTATACATATATAGACTTGCTTTTTACAATATATAATTTTAAAAGAAGGTTTTTTAATACATTTGAAGAGTTTAACAATAAATATTAATGACTTGATGTCAGTTTATAAAACGATTTAAAAACAGTTTAAAGTATAAGAAATCCTTTGTTTCAAACACGGTGTGAAGTATATGAAATCCTTTGTTTGAAACACAGTTATAAATCACATGTGATTGATTATAAAAGTAATATGTGTTCTACTTGTATTCTCCCCCATAAAAGCATTTAAAAATCATTTAAAAGATAAGTTAAGGGGTATGAACTCACCTGTAGTGAGTAACTCGAATGTAAGATGGATAAGGATGCTAAGTGTCAAGTGAAGGCTTGAGCACACACGGATCCTATTTAACATATAATGACACATATCTGTATCTATTTAGTGTTTATAACATCTAATTATGAAATGAAATAACCTTAGGGATTATGAAACACTTGTAATGAAGTGTTACACCACATAGGGTTGTATATAAGGGTTGTAAGGCCTCATGTTGGAGTTTACGGCCCAAATGGTAAGACTCCCATGAGTTCACGGCCCATGGGTTTATGGCCCTATGAATTTACGGGCGTAAACTGAGGGTATTTTGTACCAAGTTGTGTGTTAAGGTCTAATGGTCTTCCAAGAAGTGTTCTTGTTCACAAGCTTAGCTCCTAGAAGAGTTTAAGGTCAATATGGGACCATTTTAATGGTTTACGACCAAGGGAGATGATCTTGGCCGTAAACTCCCTTGTTCTTGTCAAATGGATGTTTTCTAAGTGTTCTTCAAGTATTTCAAGTATACAGCAAGCTAAGGAGAGAATACTTACGATATAGACGCATGAAAGGGTGCTTAAGGTCCAAAAACAATAGTATGTGTTCTTGGTGATCTTGGTGTTTCTTGAAGATCTAACCAAAATAGATGATTCATGAATGAAATCAAAGGGTTGTACTAGTTAAAACATTTTATCAACAAATCAAATGGAAATAATTCTTCCATTTTTGGAAGATCAAGATGGAGATATTATGATACTTGAGAGAGAAATTGGGTTCTTAGACTTGGAATGGAATAGAAATGAGGAAAAGTGATGAAATCTCATGCATATATCATGAGTTTACGGCCCACATGAGTTTACAGCCGTAAACTCATGGTGGTGTGGCCATAAATTGCATATGATGGGGTTTAATGCTCGATTAAGGGATAATGGATTCAAGTAGATACTTTCTAACACCCAATCCTTGAATGTATTATGCTTAGAACACTCAAACAAACTCTAAACACTGCTAAATGATAGTCGAAACAAGTCTGACTTTGATTGATTTGAATGGTTGTACATGATAGAAATTTTGGGTTGTCACATCATCCCCCTGTTAGAGAGAATTTCATCCCAAAATTAGAGTTTAAGCAAATAAGTAGTTACAAATAACTAAGTGAAAAGATGAGGATATTTCATTTTCATCTGATCCTCGCACTCCCAAGTGAGTTCAGGTCCTCGCCTAGCATTCTAGCGAACCTTCACTATCGGGATACAACTTTGCTTTGTTTGCTTGACCTCTCGGTCCATTAACTCTACCGGTTCTTCCATGAAGGTGAGGCTCTCGGTGATCTCGATCTTGTCGAGCGGGATTACAAGAATCTTGTCAGACAGACACTTTTTCAAGTTTGATATGTGGAAAGTAGAATGTACGTTACTGAGTTCACACGGTAGATTGAGTTTGTAAGCTATAGGGCCGATTCTAAGGAGAGTCTTGAAAGGCCCTACGTATCTTGGATTTAGCTTCCCATGCTTTCCAAAGCATATCAAGCCCTTCCAGGGTGAGACTTTCAATAGGACATGGTCCCCCACCAAGAATTCCAAAGGTTTCCTCCTTTTGTCAACATAGGTTTTCTGTCGGTCTCTAGAGGCTTTCAATCATTCACGAATCTGAATGATCTTCTTTGTCGTTTCCCATATGATTTCCAGACGTATGAGAGTGCTGTCAGGAATTCATCCTTTTGCCAACTGTGTGTCACCCACCTCAGCCCAACACATAGGGCATCTGCACTTACGACCATATAGGGCTTCAAATGGAGCAACCTTTATGCTCGTGTGATAACTGTTATTGTAGGAAATTTCGGCATGGGGTAATTGAGTATCCCATAACTTTCCAAAGTCAATCACATAGGCTCTCAACATATCTTCCAAAGTTTGTGTCGTTCCCTCACTTTGCCCAGCGGTTTGCGGATGGTAGGCTATACTCATGTCCAGCCTAGTTCCCAGGGAACTTAATAGCGACTGCCAGAACCTTGAAGTGAATATACTATCTCTATCAGAGATAATGGATATAGGAATGCCATGTAGTCGTACGATTTCCCTAATGTAAGTTCTTGTTAGTTTCTCCATCTTGTCAGTCTATTTGATTGGTAGGAAATGTGCAGATTTTGTCAATCTATCGACGATGACCCAAATGGTATCAAGTCCACCCATTTTCTTGGGCAACTTGGTTATGAATTCCATAGAAATCTGCTCCCATTTCCACTCTGGTATCTCCAGTTGCTGTAGTAATCTTGAGGTTTCTGGTACTCGACCTTAAGCTTTGCGCAAGTAAGACATTTACTCACGAAGGTAGTAATATCTGCTTTCATGTTAGGCCATCAGTATAGTTTCTTAAGATCCAGATACATCTTATCTGAACCAGGGTGGATGGAATATCAAGTGTTACGCACTTCAATCATAATCAGGTCTCTGAAACCACCGTGTTTCGGTGTCCAAATACGATCCATGAGATATAAGGCTCCACCACCCTTGATTTCCAAGTTTTTATCCATCCCTCTCGGGGATTCACTCACCACATTTTCATGTTTCAAGGCTTCTAGTTGATCCTGCTAAATTTGTGTGGACAAGTGTGAATGGATAGTCATAGTCAATGATTTGACTCTCTGACCATAGTATTCTTTCCGACTTAGGGCGCCAGCTACCACATTGGCGTTACAGGGATGATAACGAATTTCACATTTGTATTCATTGAGTAGCTCGACCCACCGTCGTTGTCTCATATTGAGCTGCTTCCGATCAGGTAGTGTCTCAAGATCATGTGTTGTATAGTTGTTTTCGTGTGTTTTAAGCTGACAGGAGGCATAGGCACTGACCTTTCCTCTTTGCATAAGAACACGACCAAGCCCTTGGTTGGATGCACCTCAATACACAACGAAATCTTCTATCCCTTCTAGGAGGGATAATATCGGTGCGGTGCACAAGGCTTGTTTCAGTGTTTGGAACGCCTTCTCTTGTTTCTCTTCCCAGTCAAAGAACACGCCTTTATAGGTTAGTGTAGTAAGCGGTTTAGCGATCCTAGAGAAGTTCTATATGAACATGCGATAGTAGCCAGCGAGACCTAGAAATTGTTGAATTTATGTAGGTGTCTTCGGTGCTGACCAGTTCTCAATGTCCTTGATTTTGGAAGGGTCCACGTGAATTCCCTTTTTGCTAACAACACGGCCTAAGAATTTGACTCTTCGAATCCAAAAGTCGCACTTAGAGAACTTCGCATAGAGCTTCTTCGATCGTAATGTTTCTAAGACTCTTCGTAGGTGTTGACTATGCTCCTCCTTACTTCAAAGGTAGCAATTTCCGCTTTCAAGTTAGGCCACCAGTATAGCTTTTTAAGATCCAGATACATCTTATCTGAACCTGGGTGGACGGAATATCGAGTGTTGTGAGCTTCAGTCATGATCAAGTCTCTGAAGCCACTGTGATTCGGTGTCCAGATTCGATCCATAAGATATAAAGCTCCGCCACCCTTGACTTCCAAGTTCTTATCCATCCCTCGAAGGGATTCACTTGCCACAATATTCCTTCTGACTTAGGGCGTCAGCTACTATGTTGGCTTCACCTGGATGATATCGAATTTCACATTCATAATCGCTGAGTAGCTCGACGCACCATCGTTGTCTCATGTTGAGCTCCTTCTGGTCGAATATATGTTGTAGGCTTTTGTAATCTTTGAAGATAGTGCTCTTCATACCATATAGGTAGTGTCTTCAGATCTTCAAAGCAAACAAAACTGCTCCTAGCTCAAGATCATGAGTGGTGTAGTTGACCTCGTGTGTCTTCAACTGTCTCGAGGCATAGGCAATGACCTTACCTCATTGCATCAGAACACAACTGAGCCCTTGATTTGACCTATCGCAATAGACAATGAAGTCTTCTATCCCTTCGGGGAGGGATAGTATTGTTGCGATTCACAAGGCTCACTTGAGTGTTTGGAATACTCTATCCTGCTTCTCTTTCCAGTGAAAGGGTACGACCTTCTAGGTCAGTGTGCTAAGATTTTTCACAATTCGCGATATGTTCTGAATGAACATGCGATAGTAGCTAGCGAGGCCTACAAATTGATTTTGGAAGGGTCGACGTGTATTCCCTCTTCACTAACCACATGCCCTGAGAATTCGACTCTTCTGATCCAAAATTCGCATTTTGAGAACTTCGCATAGAGCTTCTCCGATCGTAGCATTTCTAAGACTTGTCGCAGCTGTTAACTATACTCCTCGTTACTACGAGAGTAGATAAGTATGTCATCGATGAAGACGATGACGAACTGATCCAAATGAGGACGACACACCCTATTCATTAAATCCATGAATACTAAGGGCACGTTGGTTAATCATAACAGCATCACTACGAATTCGTAGTGTCCATAACGAGTTCGGGAGGCTGTCTTCGGATCATCCTCCCATAGCACTCGTAGTTGGTGATACCCGGATCATAAGTCAATTTTTGAAAAGAAGTACGCCCCTTGAAGTTGATCAAATAAATCATCAATGTGAGGCAGAGGATAACGATTTTTGAGGGTCAGTTTGTTGAGCTCCTTGTAGTCGATGCATATACGAAACGATTCGTCTTTCTTCTTGACGAACAAGACTGGAGCTCCCCATGGTTAAAAGCTTGGTCTTATAAAGCCCTTGCTGAGCAGTTCGTTAAGTTGACTGGACAATTCTTGCATCTCTGCAGGTGCCAGACGATAGGGCGATTTGGCTACTGGGGTAGCCCCTGGAACTAAGTCGATTCTGAACTTGACTTGACGTTGCGGAGGTAATCCTAGGAGTTCTTCTGGAAAGATGTCAGGAAAATCACGTACTACTGGAATGTTTTTAATGTGTTTCTCTTCTTGGCTCACTTCGACAACATGAGCGAGGAATGCGCGACATTGCTTTCATAAGAATTTATGGGCTTGAATGCTCGAGATGAGGCGAAGGTTAGTGCCGCCCTTTTATCTCCGTAGATTACTAGAGTTTCGCTATACGGTAGATTAATTCGAACAACCTTTTCATAACACATGATGTCGACACGATGCAGACTCAACCAATCTATGCCGATAATGACGTCAAAATGAAGAACACTTGAAGATCTATCAAAATGATGCTAATGAATCCAGCCTTTTCTTAACACTAGTGTGTGTTCTTGGTGAAATGAAGAACCCCTGAAGATCTATCAAAATGAAGAGATTTGATGGATGAAATCATGTACAATCACTAGATGTTGTAGTATATCATCTAATCAAGGAAGGAAACACTTACAAATTGAAGATGAAGAAGAAAAATCTCATGATACTTGAAAGAGAATGAGTTCTTGGCTTGAAAATGGTAAAAACTGAATAAAATGAATAAGTGTCATATTTATACTCCTTAGAGTTTACGGCCGTAAACTCCATGTTTGGGCCATAAACTCCAAACTCTTGTAGTTTTGGGACGTAAATGTTGCACAACTAACTCTAAAACATACTTCCTATGTTTACCTCTTGAAGTACTAGGGTTTAGAACACTCAAACTGACTCCAAACAACTTAAAAGTTAGCAGAAACAATTTTGAATTCTATTTAAGTGAATGGTTGTACATGATAGCAATTTCGAGTTGTCACAACCTTAGTTCACCTTGGGATTGAACGGTCTCTTAAAGAACTTTTTAACTCGGTTGTTCGAGTAGAAAGCAATCGCTTCATCATCAGAATTCATCAGAAAGCCTTCTTCATCAGAATCATCTTTTTTAACTGTTTCTTTCTCATACACTTTTGAAACAAGAACTAAACGACCTCCCAAACTAAGTTTCGAATCGTCAACCATTTCATTCACTTCACTTTCGTGATTTATCAACTAATGATACAAATCATTAATAAATGAAGTATCGAAGCTTTGTTGATTCTTTAGGATCATGCTGACACTTCTCCATTCCTTACGAAGTCCTATCAAAAAAGTAAAATTGAACTCCATTGATGACCTTGTGATTCCATAACGATTGCATCAATAGATCAGTTGATTAAGACAATCATAGTAAACTTCAATTGTTTCATTCTCTTTTTTTTGGAACTCTTTCAGCTCCACAAGACACTGCTTAACAGAATTTATCTTCATTTTCTCGCTTCCCTGATACTTTTCCTTAAGTGTGTTCCAAATTTTCTTTGCAGTTTTACAACCACGGACGTAATTGTAAACAACAGCTGCCAATGCACCTCATAATTCTCTCAAACAACGCTTTTCGTTGTTCTTAAGCCTAGTGAATTGATCTGTAACTTCAGGTGTTGATCCAAATGATCTAATATTTTGAACATTCGATGGAGGTTGAGCGATTCCAATAATGTAGCTCCAGAGTTCCTCATCCAATCCATTCAAGTAATCCTCCATTCGATCAGCCCACTGATCATAGTTCTCAGGAATCAACATAGGAATCTTCGTAGAAGATCCTAACAGATGAGAAAATGAAGTCCTTGTGTTCATGTTGAAACTCGCCATTAATGTACGGATGAGATTTTTTAGAAAAACTTGAAAGAATTCAAAATTGAATGAATGAATTTATCTGAAACTCAAAATTGATTACTCGATTACGCAATTCAAACGCAAAATCAAATCAAAACTGTAGATCAAAGATGATTTTCAGAATCAAACAGTGCGAAAACTTTTGAGACGATCTCACGACTCAAAAACTAGAGATTCAGTTCAAAATCAGATCTTCGCAGTATTGATTCCTGCTCTAATACCAATTATAGAAGTGTCTAATCAAGTATGAGAATCAAATCAGAGTAATATGATGTAATATGAACACAAGAAGTAAATAAGGTCTAGTTTAGCTCATATTACTTTCAGAGGACAAGAGTACAAAACTGATAGTAAAATGATGGGAAAACTCTACTACCAACTCTATGTTCAACTCCTATTTATAGGAGGCTGAAAGTACAAAAAATACTAAGGCTGGACATTAAGCTTTGTAAAAAAGATGCCTTAGCAAATACATAAAGAAACATACGAAACTATCTATTACATAGACATCGACATATTACAAGGTAATTCGACTCTACAGTTCGTATATACATCAGGGTTATATCAAGTTGTTATCCGATCGATCATGGAATGTGTGATTTCTGCCTCATTTCATGTTCCTTGTTTGGTTGTGGGCTTAAGGCAGAATCACCAATCGAATGTCTGTTCCATCTCGACTATATATATCTCGTATATACAAAGTAATCATGGTAGAGTATTAACAACACATCCAGCTTACAGGGCAAACACGTCTTCAACTAGTTTTACTTAATAAAACTACATGTTATCAAACTAAGTATGGCATTTATACTTATACTTCTTCAACTAGTTTTACTTAATAAAGCTACTATCTCTATCCGAGATAATGGATACGGGAACACCGTGCAGTCGTACGATCTTCCTGATGTAGGTTCTAGTTAGCTTCCCCATCTTGTCAGTTTCTTTGATAGGCAGGAAGTGTGCGGACATGGTTAACCTGTCTACGATCACCCAAATGGTATCGAGACTACTTGTTGTCTTGGGCAAGTTGGTTATGAAGTCAATCGTAATCCGCTCCCACTTCCATTAAGGTATCAACGGTTGTTGAAGTAAACCTAATGGTTTCTTGTATTTGACCTTAACCTTGGAGCAAGTAAGACATTTACTCACAAAGATAGCAAACTCTGCTTTTAAGTTAGCCCACCAGTATAACTTTTTAAGATCAAGATACATCTTATCTGAACCTAGGTGGAAAGAATATTGATTGTTGCGCTCTTCGATCGTGACCAAGTCTCTGAAACCACCGTGTTTCGGTGTCCAGATCCGATCCATGAAATATAAGGCTCCGCAACCCTTTACTTCCAAGGTCTTATCCATCCCTCTTAGGGATTCACTTGCCATATTTTCAGGTTTCAAAGCTTCGAGCTGAGCCTTATTAATTTGTGTGGACAAGTGTCAATGGATAGTCATAGTCAATGATTTGACCGTACGACCAGGGTATTCTTTCCGACTCAAGGCGTCAGCTGCTACATTGGCCATGTCCGGATGATAACGAATTTCGCATTCGTAATCACTAAGTAGCTCGACCCACCGTCGTTGTCTCATGTTGAGCTCCTTTTGGTTGAATAAATGTTGTAGGCTCTTGTGGTATGTAAAGATAATGCTTTTCGTACAATACATGTAGTGTCTCTAGATCTTCAGAGCAAACACAACCGCTCCTAACTCAAGATCATGTGTGGTGTAGTTGACCTCGTGGGTCTTCAATTGTCTTGAGGCTTAGGCGATGACCTTACTTCGTTGCATTAGAACACAGCCGAGCCCTTGATTTGATGCATCGCAATAGACCACAAAGTCTTATATCCCTTCTAGGAGGGATAGTATCGGTGCGGTGCATAAGGCTTGTTTCAGCATTTGGAATGCTTTCTCTTGTTTCTCTTCCCAGTCAAAGGCCACACCCTTCTGGGTCAATGTATTAAGCGGTTTCGCTATCCTATAGAAGTTCTAAATGAACCTACGATAATAGCCAGCGAGGCCTAGAAATTGCGAATTTCTGTAGGCGTCTTCCGTGCTGACCAGTTTTCAATTGCCTTGATTTTGGAAAGGTCGAGATGAATTCCCTCTTCACGAATAACGTGACCCAGGAATTCAACTCTTCGAACCCAAAAGTCACATTTAGGGAACTTTTTGTAGAGCTTCTCTGATCGTAAAGTTTCCAAGATCTTATGTAGATGCTTGCTATGCTCTTCCTTACTACGAGAGTAGATGAGTATGTCATCAATGAACACAATGACGAAAGTAAGGACGACATACCCTATTCATTAAATCCATGAAGACAAACTCGTAGTGTCATCAACGGCATCACTACAAACTCGTAGTGTCCATAACGAGTTCGGAAGGCTATCTTCGGAACATCCTCCTCTAGCACTCGTATTTGGTGATACCCGGATCTTAGATCTATCTTCGAAAAGTAGTTCGCCCCTTGAATTTGGTCGACCAAATCGTCTATGCGAGGCAGAGGGTAACGATCCTGGCCCACACAAGTGTTAGAGAACTACATTTCCCGGTAGGGTCCAGTATGGTGGAAGCTAGATTTGTTGCACTTCGGCAAACTCCACACATACTGCTTTACCGGTGTAACAATGGCAGGTGTTATCGCAGCATGAACCACTAGGACATGCTGCTTTTTGCCAGCTTTCTGCGTGATGTTCTTCTTCTTGTCATCCCAGAATTTCCGCTTGTTATCAGAGGCTTTGGAGGGTTCTGAGATGGCTAGGGTTGTTGACGGGGTACGGACCCCATGGTCAATGAGCCGTTGTGCCAATCACTAGGCACTATCGAAGGTAGCGTGGTTTAAAGCTAATACATTCCCTTGGAATGGAGGCACCAGCCCCCCAGATATAGCTCTCTACCTTCTTTGCTTCAGAAGGGACCATTCTTGGACATAGCGCTACTAGATCGTTGAATCTGACAGTATAGGAAACTATGTCGGAGTCCTTCGTTGTTAGGCTCCAGAGCTCCTGCTCCAGTTTTTGAACTTCGCCTCGTGGATAGTATTCTTCGATCATGAGCTCCATCAGAGCTTCCAAGCCGATAGCATTCGCCACTATAAGAGATAGTGACTTGACATGCCTATTCCACCACGTCAATGCTCGGTCTGCGAAGATGCAGGCGGCAAATTTAACCTTGCTCCCTATCAGACAGGAGCAGATCTCAAAGATCGACTTCGTCTTCTCGAACCATTGCGAGAGGGAAATAATTCTGCCAATTCCGTTGAAGGCCCTGGGCATGCAGCTAGTGAAGTCCTTGTACGAGCACTCTCTAGAGCTCACTGGAGTTTCGACAACAGTAGGAGGCACATAAGTCCCACTCCCACTAGTACCGGTAGTGGTGAATTGTGCTAGAGCTGCCGTAACAGCCGCATTCAAAGCAGCTTGGATAGCTGTTGGGTTATATTGAGGAGGAGGGGTTGGAGTTTAATTCGGAGTTATTGGAGTAGTGCGTCTTGTTGATCGACGCGAAGCCATATTGTGGCTATAAGATTACAAGGGTAAAGATATAGTTAAGAGTATGATAGAGAAAATGATGAGAGTGACACATGAACTAACTCTCCATAGTCCAACAACATAAATGAGAGTGTGATTGAATATAGATCTAGCACTTATAAAGATGAAAGCATTTGGATATCAAATTTCCATGACACTAGATATATGTCAATAATACTAGTATTACAGATGTAACAAGTTTGGGAAAATGACCTAGAAGTAGGTCTTAAATCAAACCAAGATAGGAAAATTTTGACAGAACTAATACTTAACAAGTTTAAAGTCTTATCATAGATAGGAAACTAAAAATTGAGCTTCTACATAGACTTAAGTAATATCCAAAAGAGAAAGTTGAGTAGGCTCTATCTACGACGAGAACCACTAGAATGATTGCTTGATTCTGCCAGACAATGCTCCATATCCCTCATGCGTCTTTCATATGTTGCCTGTCGAGCTCGAAGTTCCCTGACTTTAGGTTGGGTTGCAGTAAGATCCCTCTGCAGGACTGCATTCTGGTTCTCAGTCCTCCCATAAGTAAACTCCAGATGGCGAATGCGAACGGTATTGACTCCCGCATCGACCTCAACTTCCATGATTCGGTTGATGGCCGCTCTACCCTACTCATCATTAAGAGCAATCCTGCGGACCAGGATAGGAAGGACTCTGTCCGCTGAGCCTCCCTCACTCAAATTATAAAAGCTTCGATCTCCATTGTAAGGTAAGGGTTGACCCTGTTTGTGGCTACATCTATTCAAGTTTGTTGCCCACATGGGTGTGGGACCTTGAAATGTTGGACAAGGGTTGGGGTTTGGGATTTGAGCCACTAGGGGTAGGTTATTGACTTCGGGTTCGGAGTCAGAATCCTCCGAGAAGTTCTCTGCGAAGTTGTCAGCCAGAGGGATTGGATGATTTTCTTCTGGCTCTTCATCGAGCCATCCTCCATTATTTTGGTTTGGGAAGTACGGGTCGTCGTGGGGATGGAATCCAACCATGTTATCTACGCGAGAATAGGGATAAAAGAAATAATTAATAGACGTACTAATTAAGAAAATTATAGGATGATCTTTATGTTGGGTTTTGAGCAATCTAACACTTCCTAAGTGTGCATGCAACCCTAATAAACCTTGGATCTATGTTTGTCTAAATACATTCAAAATAATAAATTTTCCAAGGTTTATAACCTATCTAACATGGCATAGGGAACATTTCAACATAAAAGAGTTAGAAGAGATTACATACCTTTTGATGAGTTTGGTTCTAAGGAGTTTGAGGGCCAAGCACCAATAGTGTGAATGCCTCAAATGGAATCACAAAAACCACAAACTCTTGGAAAACTTTGAGAGAGTATACACACTTGTATAATTTCGGCCACACACAAGCTTACACACACTAGTTCACTCGTTGCCATTTCATGCTCCATAAGCATGCTTATATAGTGTGCATGGTTAGGGTGAAACACTAATAACCCATGTCTTTTCCTTTCCAAGGATCCATGGGTTAAAAGCTCCATGGATCATCCATGGACTTCCATCCAAGCCTAGCCCATTAACAAATGAGTGTTAGCCCACACCATATAAAATCAATAGCCCATAATCTAATTAGTCTTCCTTTTAATCTCTAAATTAATTCATAATTAATTTAAGACTAAAACTAATTAAATAACATAACTTCATATTAATATATTATAACTTATAATATATTAATAAACATATGTGTATAACTCTCATAAAATTATCCATAAATAGTTTGGATGAGATGCAACCCAAATGGACCATGCCGGTCGGGTCAAGTATATACCAAATAAGTTATGGACTTAGACACCTTATCCAACAGACTCCCACGTGGATAAGTCTAATAACTGTATTTGCCTATATAACTTCAGGAACCAACCAACAATCGTAGCTCTCGAAAACTCCGTCGAACTATGAAGCGCCATTTTTAAGACAAGTGATCATATAATCCTCTGCTCTCATGATATCAGCCGGACAAACACATGGACCTATGTCTTGCTTATTTTCTGGCAGTTGTTTCTCGATTTTCCGATTTGTTTGACAAAGAACTTCACTGAACACATCGGTTTAGTTCTGACCGGGCCCGGTACATGGGTCAACACAAAATCATCGAAGGGCCCAGATATCGCTTCTATTTCTAGAAGGAACAGATAAACTTCGACTGATATGCTTGTTCTACTACTTATTGAAATGTACACAAAGGCACGTTTTATAACATCAAGTTACTGATGCGTTTACGTGCAATCAATGCACAACCAACTCATAGGTAACAACTCATATCTCTAGGTTTGAAGATTTATATGATATTATCGTCTCACGATCACTCGAGATGAATTCCATGAAGTGATACAAGTGAGAGTGGGTTTATACCAATACTCATAACTTATGAGTGCTCATGAATGTTGCAGCAACCATTGCCATGTCTAAACACCTTTAGCCATCTACAAACCCAATTCATGACAATCTTGATTCATACTTGCTTCCGACGTATGATCGATTGTGGAGGTTTGAATAAATTAATTATTCTGGAAGTCAAAACATGCAAAACTGAAACAATAGTAAATAATTGACAATGACAGTAACACTTTACTCATAAATAAATCACAAATTTTATTCATCATCAAACGTCGATTACATTTTACAAGTTTCAGGAAAAGTATCTAATCTGTAAAACTAATATCGTCCCTCAGCCCGATGCGCCTCGCATGCTGAAAATGCTTAACCCTCGTCAGTCCCTTCGTAAGGGGATCTGCAGGATTCTCATCCGACGATATCCTCCTTGCCACGAGGAGTCCTTCTTCAATCTTGTGTCTTATGAAGTGAAATTTTCTGTCAATGTGTCGGGATCTGCCATGATCTCTTGGTTCCTTGGCTAAGGCAACCACACTATTGTTGTCACAGAAAATCTCTATAGGCTCCTTAATAGCTGGTACAACTCCAAGGTCTCCGATGAAGTTCTTCAGCCATATCGCCTCCTTCGCTACTTCACTCGCTGCTATATACTCTGATTCATAAGTCGAATCAACCACTGTCTCCTGCTTGGAACTCTTCCAAGAAATTGCCCCTCCATTTAAGGTAAAGACCCAGCCCGACTGAGAGCGGAAGTTATCCCTATCAGTCTGAAAACTAGCATTACTATACCCTAATACTCTCAAGTCATCACTCCCACCAAGGGTAAGGACCCAATCCTTAGACCTCCGCAGGTACTTGAGAATGTTCTTTACCGCGGTCCAATGAGCCTTGCCAGGGTTCCCCTGATACCTGCTGACCATGCTCAAAGAAAATGCCACATCAGGGCGGGTACAAGTCATAGCATACATGATCGAGCCAACCGCGGAAGCATACGGTAGTTGGCTCATCTCAGCTATCTCTGCCTCTGTACTCGGACTCTAAGTCTTACTCAATTTGGTATTGCTTTGGATCGGTAAATCTCCTTTCTTGGAATTCTCCATGTTGAACCTTTTCAACACCTTATCCAAGTACGTACTCTGACTAAGTCCAATTAGTCTTTTACTCCTTTCTCTTAATATCCTTATCCCTAGGATATAGGCAGCCTCCCCTAGGTCCTTCATAGCAAAACACTTCCCAAGCCAGGACTTAACCTCCTGCAAGGTTGGGATGTCATTTCCTATAAGTAGTATGTCATCCACATAGAGTACCAAGAAGCTAACTATACTCCCACTAGCTCTGACATACACGCAAGACTCATCTTCGCTTCTCGAGAAGCCAAACTCTTTTACCTTCTCATCAAAACAAAGATTCCAGCTATGAGATGCTTGTTTTAATCCATAAATGGATTTCTCAAGCTTGCATACTCTATTAGGGTACTCTGCACTGACAAAACCCTCTGGCTGATTCATGTACACATCCTCAGCCAACTTTCCGTTAAGGAAAGCGGTTTTGACATCCATTTTCCATATTTCATAATCATGAAATGCTGCAATGTCTAGCATAACCCTAATAGACTTAATCTTTGCTACCGGCGAGAAGGTTTCATCATAATCAATACCTTGAGTTTGAGTAAAACCCTTCGCAACCAGTCGAGCCTTATAAGTATGCACCTTTCCTTCCATGTCGGTCTTCTTCTTGAAGATCCATTTGCACCCGACTGTTTTACGGCCTGGTACATTGTCAACCAAGTTCCAAACTTGATTTTCATACATGGATTGCATCTCGCTGTCCATAGCCTCCTTCCATTTAGCAGACTCCGGGCCTGCCAGGGCTTCTTTAACACTGCTAGGTTCATCCAAATTTACCAGTGTACTATCACTGATAAACGTATCACCTTCCGTAGTAATATGAAAAACATAATAAAACGAAGGTGTGTTCCTAACCCGTGTGGAACGCCTCGGAGGTACAGACATGTCAGCTTGCTCAACAGGAGTTTCCTCCTCAGGTTGATTGCTAGTGTCTGAGGTTCCTTCACTGATTGCCTCTTGAATTTCTTCAAGATCAATTTGCCTCCCACTATCTCCTTGGCTTATAAATTCTCTCTCACGAAAGACCCCTCTTCTTGCTACAAAGACCACATTCTCATTGGGTCTGTAGAAGAGGTAACCGAAGGAATCTGTGGGTAGCCGATGAAAATACACCTTTCACTTCGGGGTTCGAGCTTTTCATGAGTCTCACGCCTCACGAAAGCCTCGCAACCCCAAATCTTGATGTGGTCTAAATTGGGAATCTTCCCAGTCCACATCTCATGAGGTGTTTTGGTAACCTTCGTTGTAGGGACTAAATTAAGGATATGGGCGACAGTCTCTAAGGCATACCCCTAAAAAGAGATTGGTGATGAAACTCGAGTCATCATAGAGCGAACCATGTCCAACAAGGTTCGATTACGCCTCTCAGCTACACCATTCAGCTGTGGTGTCCTGGGAGGAGTCAATTGTGAGACAATCCCACACTCCTTAAGATAGTCAAGGAACTCGGTACTAAGATACTCACCACCTCGATCGGATCGAAGCATCTTAATCTTCCTGCCCAATTGATTTTCTACTTCCTCCTTGTTCATATGATATGTCATACGAAAATGATCATAAGAAGAAGGTAAGGAGTGCAAAATGATATCAATTGCCAACTCCTCAGGGATGTTCACATTCAGCTTCAGCAAACGGTCCACATACCTTTGCATCTTTTGCATGTGAGCCATGACGGAATCACCGTCCTTCATGCGGGTAGTTATTATGGAGGAGATTATTTCATACCACTCCTGACGAGCACTCTGATGGTACCTTTCCATCAGGTCCTGGTGCATCTCAAAAGGGTAATAATCTTCATAAGACTTTTGGAGCTCGGCTGTCATCGTGGCCATCATGATACATGCCACCTTAGTAGCATCTCTCTCATGTGTCCTGAATTCAACGATCTCCTCAGGAGTAGCATTAGACTCATCAAGCTCTTTTAACTCCTTATCGAGAACATATTCCTTGTCCTCATAACGAGTAACCATCCTGATGTTCCTAACCCAATCCATGAAGTTGGAACCATCAAAGATGACCCTCCCACAAAGATTCATGAGAGAGAAAGAACCAGTTGGGTTAGAGCCTGAAGCATTAGTGTTGGAAGACATCTGAAAGAAGAAAGCAAGTTTAGATTAGATATATAGAATCCTTAATAAGACACCCAAATGTAATATTAAGGCTAGGACCCAATCACAATATATTATACTTAGAAGAGGGATGCCGTAATCTAAGTAATAATATATTTGAAAGGTAGGTGAATGACGATTCACTAATTTCCACCATGAAAAACAAAATGTATTATTAGGTTTTAATTGGATTTGAAATTCCTATATTCTTTTGAGATTCATTGAACTTTTCAATGGCATGTTTCAATCTCGATTGTGCCCTTCATGTTTTGTGACTGGGATGCCGAGGATCACAAAACAAGGTGTGAATAACCATGCTAATTCACTTGGTACCCTTAATATTATCACCTAATCAATGTGCCGGTTAACCACACACGCTCCATTGATCTATGACAAACATTAAGTCACCCTTTGTGATCCTTACTAGTCCAAGTTAGTGTGCCGGTTAACCACACACGCTCCACCAACGACTTGGTAAGGTACAAAGTGTGAATTCCATGGACTAGCACCATGTTCACATTTTCCTAAAATAACTAAGTTTGGGAATTTAAAAGGTTTAGTTACTTTATAATAATCATTATACTTTTAATGAGGATTTAAAGTCATTGTCCTACCCGTTCGGCTAACGACCCTCCACCAGTCAAGCAAGCGGTGGGTGAGAGTGGACACCCATTAAGTCGCCATTTTATAGGCAAGAACCTTATACCCACCTTATAGACCGGCTTCGTGAATGAGGCCTACTAACGGTAGAATGACTTATTCTTATACATATATATAATAATTAACCATTAATGTTATAAATAGTATAAGGGTTGAATTTTAACTATTAAAACTCTAAGGGTTGGAATTAAAGTTTATTAAAGTGTGTGAAACTTTACAAATTCCAAAACTTGAGGACAAGTTTTGTAACTATCCAAAACTTTTCATTTCATAACTTATGAATTAAAGATTCATAAAAATGAAGACTCTTCACTTTCATGTAACTTATGTGTTTAAATGTGTGTGTTAAAGAAAGTGACCTTTGGATATCCATTACCTGAGGACAAATTATGGATTCCATTAAAACACATAAATGATCAAGAATTAATTCTAAACAATTCAGCAAATAATTCCTATCATCTTCTAAATTCATAAGAACATGAACATGATCATCAAAATTTCAAGAATTATATGAACACATAAAATCATGGAATTTTGATATATGCTATTGTAAATGGATTAGAACAACCATTACACCAACTAAAACAAGTTTTAAAACACCAAAACAGTTTAGGGTAATGTTTCTAGTCCATTTCCAGCAGCCAAAGTCGAAAATCTGCACTCTGTCGCTCCTACTCGGCGAGTAGGTTGAAGATACACATGGACTCGGCGAGTTCATCAGTTAGACAACAAGTTTTTCGACTTTTTCAACTATTTTGCATTAAGTATCAAACAAGCAAGCCTAGGCTCTGATACCACTGTTGGGTTTTGAGCAATCTAACACTTCCTAAGTGTGCATGCAACCCTAATAAACCTTGGATCTATGTTTGTCTAAATACATGCAAAATAATAAATTTTCCAAGGTTTATAACCTATCTAACATGGCATGGGGAACATTTCAAAATAAAAGAGTTAGAAGAGATTACATACCTTTTGATGAGTTTGGTTCTAAGGAGTTTGAGGGCCAAGCACCAATAGTGTGAATGCCTCAAATGGAATCACAAAACACCACAAACTCTTGGAAAACTTTGAGAGGGCCACACACAAGCTTACACACACTAGTTCACTTGTTGCCATTTCATGCTCCATAAGCATGCTTATATAGTGTGCATGGTTAGGGTGAAACCCTAATAACCCATGTCTTTTCCTTTCCAAGGATCCATGGGTTAAAAGCTCCATGGGTCATCCATGGACTTTCATCCAAGCCTAGCCCATTAACAAATGAATGTTAGCCCACACCATATAAAATCAATAGCCCATAATCTAATTCGTCTTCCTTTTAATCTCTAAATTAATTCATAATTAATTTAAGACTAAAACTAATTAAATAACATAACTTCATATTAATATATTATAACTTATAATATATTAATAAACATATGTGTATAACTCTCATAAAATTATCCATAAATAGTTTGGATGAGATGCAACCCAAATGGACCATGCCGGTCGGGTCAAGTATATACCAAATAAGTTATGGACTTAGACACCTTATCCAACACTTTATCGGTTATTTGAATACTTGCATAGTGTATACCATCTACATGAAATCAAAACAGAATAGACCTTCGAATAAGTAACCCTAACTCCAAATCCACAACCAAAGAAGGAACATGAAATAAAGCAAAGATCACAGATTCTAAGTCTATGACACCTTAATCACATATAAACTTAGCGTATCCACTAGGCACTATTGACCCACTAATAAATACCTTTAGTTCTCAAATAAGTAATTATAGTAACACAAAATATTCCTATATTATTTTCAGCTTATGTTATGTTCTAATGTTTTCATTGTGGTAGTGTTGGTAAGTTTTTAAACTTGCTGCAACACCACCACCATTCCTAGGAACACGATAATCACCTCTCGGAAAGATATAGTTGATCAGGCTATATCACTACCAGATCTGATTATATGTCCCCAAGCCTACTTGTGTTGTCCAACAACCGCAATACTTTTGTTCTGTCCTAGTGACACTAATTTTAGTACGAATGCAAGTATTTATACTTTGGTTAAATATTTTATTATTTAAAAGTATAAACTCTTGGTTAGAGTATATCTTTTATGGGTTTAAACAATGCTCTGATACGAATCTTTCACACCCCAAAACCTGAACGGCGGAAACGTTCGGGGGCAGAGGACATTATGTATAGTATCACAACAATGTATAATAGTAAACAAGCAACAAGATCATCTACTGAATTAATAATATAATTTTAATAAAAGTGTTTTATGTATAGTTTTATAAGACACCAAAAATATGAATCAAAAAAAGATATGAGTCTTGAATGTGCTCCATCTTCTCAAAACCTGGCATCAGTACCTGTCTACTGATGACCTGAGAATACAACTTATTTTGAAAGCGTAGATCAGCATTAAAGCTGGTGAGTTCATAATTACTTTAGTGTCGTTGCTTGTATGAAAGTTTTTGTAAATGTTTGATGTAAATGTTTGTAAGTGTTTGTAGTATTTGTTTGAATCTCCAAGAAAATCCTATATTTTCTACTAAAAAGTAGCCTTCTACCAAGGCCCACATGTCCTATGTGTTGTGTTGTTTGTAAAAGTCTATCTTTCCCAAGTATGACTATCATTACAAAAATATAGTTTACATTATTGTTTATGTGATAAGATCACAATGTGAATGCAATGGGAAAATAACAGTGTACAATAGTATTATATGTATGTAACTATGAATGTACTAACTACCTTCAACCAGTATGTTAATTAAGGTAAATTGTGATATGATTGTAACCATACTTGATAGACTTAGTATAACACGACGCTCTAAAGCATCGAAATGGTATGGCATTAGTCACCCCTAGACCTGCAGGTCCCACTGTAGCTAGCAGCAAGGTGTAGGATAGTTAATCCCGTATAGATATATACACCAATTCACACTCCTCCCCCAGGAGACTCAGGTTGCAAAACGCAACACGGCAATTGCTTGCCATGTCATGAAGTATTGTCTCACATTAATGTTATAGTGTTCTGGTGTTTGTATGTTCTCTTTGTACTAGCGTAGTGTACTGAATGTTCTCTTTGTACTAGTATAGTATATGTTCTCTTAGTGTAACGCCTGTGTTTCCGGGCTTGCCATTTTTAGCAATGTAATAGTCTAGGTTAACCTTTGTAACCCGTTTTGAAATAATAAGATTGTATTATTTGAGTATTGTGTGTTTTGTGCTTAATTGCTTAATTATGTGGTTTGATTAATTAAGAATAAAAATAAGCGTCAAAATTTAAGTGTAAAATAAACTTAATATCTTTGATCTATGTTGTAGTAGTTGAAACGAGGTTTCCGAATATATATAGAACGCCCAAATCTGACTTCGTATGAGGAAGTTATGATTTATCGAAGTTTCGGCTTAGCGGTGTGCAGCCTGTTTTACTCGATTTGAGATCGAGGGGTTTTTAGCCGAAGCAATCTAAATGAGAATCGAAGATCTCATTTTTGGTATCGAAGCGATAAAAAGTTAGGCGAGAACGGACGTCAAACGAAGAAGTTATGAATTTATAACGAAAGTTTCTGTCCCGGCCTATTAAAAATAATTAATAAAAATAAATTCAAAATTAGCCGACGGAGTCTAAACGAAAGTCGTAGAGCGTAGTCTCACCTTTCCGTGGATATAAAGAACGTCGAAAACGGAGTTCGTATGAAGAAGATATGAATTTCCGAAGTTTATTGAATATTTTGTATTTATATTTAAATGGAAATTCGGAAGCATTATCCGAAGACGAGTCATCGGTCTGATCCGAGGTACGCCCCGCGTACTCTGAAGGTATCGACATCGCAGCAAGTGGCTTCGGATACGTAAGCAGTGACATTTTTCGGACCAGTACGCCCTGCGTACTGGCGTACGCCCCGCGTAATTGAGGCTTCCAGCCTCCTATAAATAGGATGCGAGGGTTCCGGGTTCATTTGCTAATTTCCTCTCGTTTTTGTGCCGAAGCTCTACGCGTAAACCCCCGAAGCCATCCCGAAGCCCCGGTAATATTCCTGAGCCCCGAAGCAAGTCCCGAGATCCCGAAGATCCCGAGAAGTGCGGTTCCTGAGCCGAAGCTCTTCCCGCGAGAAGTTCGATTTTTGAAGAGATCTTCCAGATCTGCTGAGGATTACTACTTCTGCAAGTCGTAGTGCTGTCCGATCATCTTCTGATCAAGTGAGTGTGTAGTTACTTTCTTCTAACGCATAATTATGAAGTATTTTATACGGAATACGTATTATGTGTATAATTTTGTGGTTATGTGTGTGAATGTGTATTCACTTTCTTCTATCTCATAGATATGATTTATTCTCTATGAAATACGTGTTATGTGTGTGTGTGCCTCATCTGTTATGTGGAATATGTATTGATTAAAGCATGCTATACAGTTTTTTTTAAACTATGTATAAAATGTATATTTTTATCTACTAATATGTTGGGTAGAACATGGGTAGATAGTTGGTGTGTAATAAACAGATGAGAGGCCTCGTTGTTGTTTGATTTAGTCATCTAGCGGAGTTTAGATGACGACCACATACTTTTCTAGATAGTCTTGTGGAAACATTAGCAGGTTCGCCACCTGTAGGTGTTAATGAACTGGGGTGTTCATTCGCTGTACTCCATCCCCCTCATGGTTGCCTTATTTGACTTATATTGCTGAGGTACCCTCGAAGCATGTGTTGTCGCCCCGATGAAATATTCTTAGACTAGGTCCCTTATGTTAGTTGTTTTAGGGACATTAAAGTGAGAATAACGGGAATGGGTAATTGGGTTATTGTTGGTTGGTGAAAATTAAATATGATATTTATTGTGGGTTGAAAACCCTATATGCTCACCAGGCTCCCAAGCTTGACCCTCTCAGTTTTAAATTGTATTACAGGTAGTGGCGGAAGGGCATGAGATGGGTGAACCATCAAGTTGTTTTGTTTACAAGTCTGCATATGTTTATATTTGTTAAATGACTTGTAATGTATTCGTTTATGTTTATTGGTCTGTATCGGAACATGACACCCCAAGTTTTGATTATAATGAAAAAACATATTTTTTATGAAATGCTTCGGTAAACATTGTTTTATCATGTTTTGTTTTTGGGAACAAATTCCGCAACTCTTTCAAATCAAAAGGATTTACTCTAAAAATATTTAAAAGCATAAATGAAAATCGGTCTTTTCTGGCCGAGATTTTGGGGATGTCACACTTAGTTTCTCATCGTAGTATGTTCTCTTGTATAGTGTAGTGTATTGTATGTTCACTTAGTTTCTCATCATAATATGTTCTTTAGTTTAGTGTTAGTGTATTGTACGTTCTCTTAGTTTCACATCATAGTATGTTCGTATTGACTCATGAATAAACTGACTCTTGTATGTTTCATTGTACTAGAAATAGTGAGTAGTGACTTCCTAAACTATACCTATTATAGTTTACTAGTAGAGTTGTCTGTATAAAAGAACATGTTTGTACACCTTTGCTACCCAACGGTATTGAACTGAATGTAGAACTTTAATATCCATATATATACACACATAATATATAACTAAGATTCAAACGACTGTCAGACAAACAACGGAATAACCTAAGTCCACAACCAAACAAGGAACAGGAAGTAATACGAGTTATCAGTACTAAGTCCTTTGAATCGTACTTATATAACTATATTTATATAGACAAGATTTTGGGAATATATAATTTTGAAAGAGTATAATAAGGAGTTTTGCATGTAAAAAGTTTGCAAAATGATTTGAAGTAGTTTTTTTGATAAAATAGTTAAAAGTATAGTAAATCCATCTGTTTGATAGTTATAAATCACATTTGATTGATATAATAACTATAATGTTTCAACTTGTATCCCCCCCGGTAAAAGCATTTAAAATCATTTAAAAGATAAGTTAAGGGGTATAACTCACCTGCAGTGAGTGATACGAATGAAAGATAGTTATAGGAAGCTAGGTGTCAAGTGAAGACTTGAGCACACACACGGATCCTATTAAGCAAATAACGATACATATATGTATATAATCAGTGTTTAAACAACTAATTATGAAAGGAAAGACACCCTAGAACATAGGAAACACTTAGCTTGAAGTGCTAGAAGTACCAAGGGTTGCATCTAGGTGGTATATGGCCACATAATGGTGTTTACGGCCAAGGAGTTCATGGTCCTTGAGTTTACGGCCATAGGGTTTACAGCCCTATCAGTTTACAACCATAAATTCATGAAGTGTTGTGCCAACAAGGTGATTTAAACTCCCTACAAGCATCAAGAACTGTTCTAGCCTTAAGTCCAAGCCTTAGGAAGAGTTATGACCACATTTGGTACAACCCTATCAGTTTACAACCATAAATTCATGAAGTGTTGTGCCAACAAGGTGATTTAAACTCCCTACAAGCATCAAGAACTGTTCTAGCCTTAAGTCCAAGCCTTAGGAAGAGTTATGACCACATTTGCACCTTAAATAAGGGTTTATGGCCAAGGGAGATGCTCTTTGCCGTAAACTCTCTTTGATCTTGGATATTGGATGATTTGAAGTTGCTAAGAAAGGTTTCTTACTAGATATCAATTATAGGGAAGTAATACATACAATAAAGAAGCTAAAAAGGTTGCTTTTGGACCAAAACACGAGTGTGTGTTCTTGGTGTTCTTGAAGATCTAACCCAAAAGATGCTGTTAATTGATGGAATCAATGGGTTATGCTGGATAAGAAGATGTAGTAACTAATCAAGGGATAAATCGCTTACATTTTTTAAGAACAAAGTGAAGATCCAATGATACTTGAGAGAGAAATCGGTTTTCTAGACTTGAAATGGTGAAGAATGAGGAAGTAATGGAAGAATATCATCTTTATAACATGAGTTTATAGTCACCATGAGTTTACGGCCGTAAAATTACATGGTGTTGCCATAAACTCCACATGATGAAGTTTAAGGCTTGCTTGATAGGTTACAACTTCAACAGACACTTCCTATAACTCATTCCTTTGGTGTACTAGGCTCAGAATGCTCAAACAGACTCTAAACAGTGCTAAAAGATAGCGGAAACATATCTGACTTTTATTGAGTTGAATAGTTGTACAAGATAGAAATTTCGGGTTGTCAGATTAATGGTTCGATTTGGTTGTCTGTGGAGAATGCAGGGCGTACCCAACTCCTACAATGTTCGTACTGACCCCGGAAGGAGTACGCTAACCACAAGACTGAGTATGCCTAGCGTACTCAACAGTTTGACAATCGGTTGAATTTGACGGGTTGGGCCATATATTACACTTTTAAGGTTTGGGCCTTGTTAGGCCATTGGACTTCTAACTTTGGGTCACGGATGTACTATGGGCTTTCTTGGAATTAGCTCCATGATGGTTTTTGAGCCTAATTAAAAAGTTGTGCCATATTGGGCCTTGTGATGCCATTTAGTAATTTGTGATTTTTGAGCAAATGGGTTGGGCCTTGGTTTTGGGCTAGGTAAGTAAAAGGGGTAAAATGGTCTTTTGACTTGGAAGTTGGACAAGTAATTTAGATTCTTGATTATCGTTCGAGATCCCATTATTAATTTGATATTATTTGATAATGTTAGCGCGGGGATTTTCCGGATCAGCAGACTAAGACTAAGACATTATCTGAGAGATTCAGCAGGTTGAGGTGAGTTTCCTCACTGTGTTTAGTAGGTCGAAGGCACTAATGCTTGCTCATGGTTTATTATGATTAGGATGTTAGTTGTCTGTTTGATTCTACATGTATGTTTTCTGATATGTTTACCAGGAGGGGCCCGATGTCGGGCGAGGCCTGATGATTATATTGTATGCTATTTACCTTTGTATTTTTTGCATGTGTTTATATGTTGGATGTATATGTGGCGGTGCCCGATGCCAGGTGTGGGATGTTGAATGTGTAATAACACCAAAAAAATCACAACAATTTTAAATTTTTTCAAACAACCCGAAACCATAAAGGTCTTAAAATCATTGTTTCCAAATTGTTTATCAATATTAGATTATCCCTAAATCATAAGTCCATGAAATAGGAGGATGTGTAAAGTTACGCGTTCGCCATCCCGAAATCATCAGAAGTACCTGAAATAGTAAACTAAAGTCGTAAGCCAAAGCTTAGTGACTTCCCCAAAAGTACCACCACATAAATCGTATCAAACAAGCAGGTAACGGGTCCACAACCTTCCTGGTTAGATTACCCATGGTCTACAACCTTACGACTAGAATTCCCCGGCCCACAACCTTGCGGCTGGAATGCCTAATACATAATGGGTCCAAAACCTTCCTCATTGGATTATCCCCAGCCTACAACCTTCCGATTGGAATGCTCCAGCCCATAACCTTACGGTTGGAATGTCGTGATCTGTTGACTTACATCAGAAATTTGTATCGTCTCAACCCCACCATACCATGTCGACATGCTCATAACAAATAACGTATATCCAACAATAGACAATCATATAACCAGTTAATGTATTAGCAGGTAGATCTATAGATAACAACTTTATAACAACATCCTAGATACTAGAATACATAATTAAAGTGTCGGGATTGGTGCCTTCGACCCGCAATAATAGTGTGGAAACTCACCTCTCAATCAGGTCAATATTTGACGAGGTCTCGACTCTGAGTCTCAGCTTTAACCGTCACCTATCCAACCAAATGAGCAAGTCTCAAACATAATCCAAAATACCCTTAAGTCAAAGTTGGTCAATCTTGGTCTATGTCAAAGTCAAAGTCAACATCCAGCAGAGTCAACCAAACCGAGCCAACCGACGGAGTCGACCCAGCCGAGTATGCTTGGGGTACTCTTCTATAAGTGGGCGTACTCAATGCTTGACCAACTTATGGGGCATTGACTACGTACGCGCATCATACCATCTAGTATGCTCAACTTATGCACCTGTTCAACCCTTTTTCCATTTAGAGCTAAATACTCCACATTTTCACATCTAAAGTCAGATCTAAGGTCAAAATACCATCATGAGTCAAAAATTTTCCAATTTTATGACTTTGCATGTCCATTAAGTGCTTTAAACACAAACCCTCAACATGTTAATGCATTAAGACCTTCTATAGCTTGCATGGAGTGAAACTAACTCTCAAGAACACATTTTTATTACTCAAGACCCCTCTTATGCTAGGCGTACTCTTATGTACGCGGTGTGTACTTGATGATTGATCAACTTACGGGGTGTTGACTGCGTACGCACAACATACCATCCGGCATTCTCAGCGTATGCACCTTGTTCAACCCTTTTTACATTAAGAGCTAAATACTCCACATTTTCACGTCTAGAGTCAGCTATATGGTCAAAATCCCATCATGAGTCATAAATTATCCAATTTTATGACTTTGAATGTCCATTAAGTGCTTAAAATGCAAACACTAAACACCTTAATGCATTAAGACCATCTATAGCTTGCATGGAGTGAAACTAACTCTCAAAACCACATTTTTATTACTCAAGACCCCTCTTATGGTCTAAAAGGACAAATTATTGGGTCAAGAACATGTTATGCTCAACAATCACTATTTTGGGACCAAAAAGTGTCTTAAAAGAACAAATGTCTAGATCTACAAGATTGAGTGATCAAAATGCAAACTTTTTACCTTCTGGAGCTTGTTAACAAGAAGGAAATCTCATATCGAAGGTGCTTCCCAAACTCCAAGCTCGTCTCACGACTTTCTTATTCTTTAATAACACTTCTAAACACTCTAAAGGTTCCAAAAGTGTAATCTTTCACTTAGGATTTGCTTGGGCTCGATTCGCACTAAAGGAGGATGAATAAGAATGAGATGTGAGGCTATAATGAGGTTTAAAATATGAACCAAACCCTAAAAAAATAGGGTTGGCATGATCCTCATGTAGGCCCCATGTGTGAGGTGTACGACTAACAAACTAGGGCGCACCCTAGTACGCCTCGCGTACACATCGTACACTCAGCATACTACACAATGGATAAAATTACCATATTGCCACTATGGGCCGTTTTTCAATCCTTTTCAATCCTGAGGGACAAGATTCCATATTAATCAAACATAGGTTCAAAATTGTAGGTACCTTGACTTTGGGATGTTAGAGAATGACAGATATGTTCCGAGCGGGGCCTGATTCCAAGCAAGGCTTATTATATGTTTGATATGTTTGGTATGTGGTATTTTGGGGAACTCACTAAGCTTTGTAATTATTGTTTTCATTTTATGTTTCATGTACTTCTAGTTCGAAGGGGAAGAGCTCAGGATGACTGAATTGCATACACCATATTGTTCTGCATTTTAAGGACTCTGATATACATGGATGTTAATTGACATACTCTGATTTCAATATGGTTTTATGATATTGTTTTGGGATAATGGTTTTATTAACATGCAAATCAAAAAATTTGGACATTACAAGTTTGTACCAGAACCTTAGTTTGAGGGATTTGGGCATAATCTTGGTTGTGTCTGAACTAAAGTAAGGGTTTGGTGATTTTTTCAAAAATAAATGTTTTATAAAATGGTTTTCTAATAAATGAAAACGGGTGTGGTGCATGAAATCGACCATGCTCAAGTAAGTTTTCCCAAAAAGACCAATCATGTTATATGATATGCTTTGATTGTGAATATGTGAATCATATGCGAGATTAGGGTTAAGGATCTAGGAAAGATGCCTTTGTATGCCTATTGTATGAGCTTGTAGATTTTCATGCTAGTACTGAACATTCAGTAAGAAGACGACATGTTTAGGTTAAGCTTGTTCCGATTACTCGATGCTAGAATGCTACTTGATTTGTGCTTTTAGGAGTTTCCATTAACTTCAGCTAACTAGTAAGCGAATATGCTAAGTAACATATTGTTGAGATTAAATAGTTTTAGAAGGTTAGGTTTTAACTCAATTGTGCAACTCTTGTTTGATTCCGCCCGTTGAACTGTGAGACCTTTCATTCAAAGAATTATCTTATGTCGGTGATATGTAATTGTATTCGAGAGCTAGTTAGAGGATGCTAGTGGGAGTTCCTTCTGCAGCTGATGGTGGGGAGTAGTGTGGTGGTTTCCCTAGGAAAACCTAGGAAGAGATTTAGTGATGGGATCCTTATCTTTTTTAGGATTGTATGTATGGATAGAGAGTAACTTAGAGGATTCACAACGTTCCTTGAGGAAAGTACGAATAGGTGTGGAAGGTAGTATAGGCCCGTACTACTGAAAGCAAAGGATCCGTATTCAAGTCAAGGAGAGTTGCGATGATACAAGGAAGCTTGTAGACTATGAGAAACCTCTCTGTCTCTCTCTTTATATATATATATATATATATATATATATATATGTGTGTGTGTGTGTGTGTTCTGATGGTTTGAATGGTCTACTTTCAGTATGGTAACCCTTCGAGGAAGACCAGTTAGTGGTTTTGGTGTTGGTGAGGGTTCAGGTTCAGGATCTGGAGTCGGCTGGTTGGATTATCAGAGGTGGGAGTTCAGTTCATCTGAGACTACCCGCAGTATACTCGAGCAGACTCTTGTGATCTTTGGTACGATCAAGGAGGGTATCATGGAGGTTCTAGAGGAGCATTTGGTCTAATTCCATTCTAATATGGTAGCAATGATGGGAGCTGGCACTTTGATTTTCCATGAGTTCCGGGCATGTGGAGCCCCAAAGTTCTTCGGGAAGAAGGATCCAGTTGCGAGAAAACATCGGTTTGTGGATACCGTCAATGCCTTCCACACTACAAGATGTCCCAATGGGGAAAAGGTCAGATTTTCTTCTTGTCTTCTTAAAGATAGAGACCAAGACTGGTGGGAGGAGGTAGGACATGTTGTGGGAGGCAAGGCAATCGAGTCCATGACTTGGGAGAATTTTGTGACGAGATTTTGGTCCGAGTTCGCACTTGTGATTGAGGTCCAGCTGCTGACATGAGAGTTTCAGGATCTCCGCCAAAATACTGAGATAGTGGTTAAGATCACTGCTAGTTCTGCAATATATAGTAGACGAGGAGATGAAGAAGACGAGATACCATGAGATGTTGAGGAGTGATATCTGGCAGTTTGTGAGCCGATCCAATTACAAGGTATTGGATGATAGGATAGCAACAACCAAGGAGAGAGATTGATTTGGTGAAGGAGGGGAAGAGGAAACCGGGTCATGTTCAAAGTTCAGAGGGTTTGGGCAAGAGTGTGACAACCCGAAATTTCCATTCTCTACAAACATTATCAAGTCAATAGAGGTTAGAACAGTTACAGTAAATTTTTAGACTTTTCTGTATAAGTTTGAGTATTTCAGGTTTTACACTTAAGGAGATATCATGAGAGTGGATGCACTAGGGTTTTTTGCAACTCTGTTATTCCAAAACTCTATTAGATTAGAGTTCATTTCGGGAATAAAATATTTTCTGCCAAAAATCCTTGGACTATATATAGAATTCTGAGCCATATTCATTCATTAGTTACATTTCCAGCTAGAGAAAAGCCATTTTCTCTCTCACGGATCTTCGGGTTTTCATCCCAAATCATGAGTACCTCTCTTTAGTTGTATTATATAGCTAGTAATGTGCTTGATAACATCGATTTCATACCAAAACAACTAGATTCGAGAGTTTACCACCCAAGAACACCTTGGGGAGTAAACTCTTAAAATGATGCCTAGTCCTTCCCCCGTGATATGTAACTACCTTAGGCTTGTATGCTAGTGTTTATAAGACTAGAAATCACCCATGAACACCAAGAGTAAGGTGTTCGCAGCCCAATAAGTTCTGGGACCGTGAACTCCAAACTCAAGGGCCAAAGAGTGCCTTAATCACTCCTAAAGCCTTGGATCAATACCTAGATTTACTCCTAGTTAAATCAAGCACTTTAAAAACATCCAAAACCCATCCCAAAGAGATATTACGGCCGTAATCTCCTATGGAAATGGTTTTTGGGCCGTGAAAATCAAATAAGGGTACCAAAGTGTGCCTAAGGCCTTCATTAGCTTTAGATAATTGTCTAGAACCTATCCTAGATGAGCATGTGATTTGAAAACATAAAAATACCCCTTCCCATATGAGTTTACGACAGTAAACTCAAAATGGAATGGCCTTGGGGCCGTAAACTCCTAAAAGGAGTGTCTTAATGCCCTAAACCCTTCCAATGATTAAACCACCAAGTAGAATTACTTCTAGGGATAATGTAACACTTCAAAACACAAAATGTCATTAAGCTTAGGAGCTTACGGCCGTAAACTCAAGGGTTTACGACCATAAACTCCTTGTGTGAGGTTTATTGGAGAGTAAACTTATGTATAGGGTCCTTTGGAACCCTAAACCCATTAGCCTTGTCCCACAACAACTTAGATGCAATCCTTAGGGCTTATAACACCTATATAAAATGTTTATCATGTTCTAGGATGTCTTAACATTTACAATTAGTAGTTTAAGACTAATTGGGTGCATATATGTTTTATTATATGTTCATTAGGATCATAGTGTGTGTACAAGTCCTCACTTGACACCTAACAATCCTTCACCGTTCAGTTCATCCAAACCGCCATCTTCAGGTGAGTTCATACCCCTTAATCAATGTTTAAATGATTTTAAATGCTTTAATGGGGGGGATACAAGTAGAAAACAACATGTTTTTAAATCTTTCATATGTTTTTATAAACTGTGTTTTCATCCTGCAGATTTCACATACTTCAAAATGTGATGCATGAAATGGTTTTCTATCTTAAAAATACTTTGTTATCAAATGTATTACTTTTGAAATGCTTATTAAAATGACATCAAGTCATTGTTAATTATTGTTCAAAACTCATATATGTTTTACAAAACCATTTTTACCTTCTTGAACAAAAGTATATCTATACACTTATGTTCTTATATATGTATTGATGTTATAGTTTTCGTCCATCATTCAGTTTCCCATACTCTTGTGTAGCAAGGGTGTATAAACCTGCTTGGACAACCAACTACCTTCTAGTTAACTATTATAGGGATAGTTAGAAGATACAAAACATTATTCCTATTACAAGGAATTACATCAGAGTCAGTTCATTCATGAGTCTATACTATACATTGCATGTTACATGAATACACTTACATGAGTATGCTTACATGGATACACTTACATGAGTACCTTACATGAATACATTATATGAGTACCTTTATGTAGATACATTTACCTATATACACTTACATGAATACTTGTATCTCGATTCACGAGGACGATTTATTAGTACATTCTTTGTAAATTGTCCTGCCTATCCCAGTTCAACGGGATATCTAGACGGGACTAACCATTCCAAATCCCAGCTGTTAGCACCAGTGGTTGATGAACATCTAAGGATGCCTACGGTTATTACTTATACTAGGAGTACCTTTATGGGACTAACCATTCCTTGGGCCTATTGTTCGCTACAGAGGTTGATGAACATCTACGGATGCCTACGGTTAATACTTATATTAGGAATACTTTTACGGGACTAACCCTTCCTCCGACTTGCTGTAGCTACAGAGGACAATTGAACAATCTACAAATGTTCAAAGGTTATACATTTCGCTAATTGCGATGTCGTGTTAATCCTAATACAAAAGGATAACAATTACATTAGTATATTTTCCTATTACTTTATTATGTGATACATTCAAATAAACAATGAGTTAGACTAAGTACTTTTAGTAGTAGTCAAAAGAAAGGAAAAACTATCATTTTCACTTACAAAACATTCGGGTCTTGGTAGAAGACTACATTGCATACTAGTAGGAAATAAGGGATTTTCTAGGTTTTTCATTACTTACATCAACTGTTTCATTTATAGATTTACAGGGCATTCATAACAGTTTTCCAAAACAAGACAATGACACTTAAATACTTATGAATTCACCAACTTTAGACTGATACTCGCTTTCAAAATAACTTGTATTCTCAGGTCACCAGTAGACAGGTACGATGGCCAGGTTTTGAGAAGACAGAGCACAGACAAGACTCTTCATTTATTTTGATTGTATATTTTGGTGTCTTATTACATTGAAAGAACACACATGTATTAAAACTTTAATTTTAATGCAATGGATGATGTTGTTGCTTGTTTACTACTTTACACTGTTGTGATACTATACATGACATCCTCCACCCCGGAACTTATCCGCCGTTCTCGGTTTTAGGGTATCACAAAGAGGCCCAAGCTTTTTGATTCGAGATCGATAGGCCAGCATGGTCGGAGCCACTATGGCAAGTACATCAAGACACATGATTGGGTGTGCAAGGTGGGTGGTTATGGTTGCTTCAAGTGCGGCCGAACGGGTCACATTAGCATGGATTATACTGCTACTACCACCACCACCCCAGTATATGATCTAATTTGTTTCCATTGCAATCAGAGGGGCCATAACAAGGCTAATTTTCTGAGTTTGGCATTAGTAGGACCAGTGGTAGTACCCACTCCAGTGACTCTACGGATTACTGGTGGCCGCAAGGGCAAGGTGGATGCGCCTGTGGCGAGAGCAGGGCTTTTCAGCTAACAGTCGAGGAGGATCGCGCAACACATGATGTGGTGACAGGTATGTATCTTCTGTTTATTGCTTTATTTATATTGATTTGACTGCTTAGATTTATGTGTTTTATTTTAGGATTGTTCCTCGTGGACGGTATCTCTACATTGATATTGTTTGATCCGGAGGCTACCCGATCTTTTGTATCACTTGTGCTTACCAAGAGGTTTGTTGGAGCTCCGGAGGAGCTGGATTGTCCCTTAGAGGCTCACATTCCTGATGATCGATCTGTCTAGGTATCGAGGGTTCATCAAGTTTGTGTTCTTGATATGTTCAACAAGCGGTATCTGATTGATTTGATTACCATTCCTTTGCGTGGGAACATGGTTATTGTAGGGATGGACTGGTTGAGCCCCAATGGGGTGGTAAATGATTGCGAGCATCATTTGGTATTTTATCTATGTTAAGGATACCCGAGTGAGGGAGAGTTAGTGGTTTAGGAGGAGAGTGCTCAGCGTGCACCCATTCTATGTTCAGCAGCTAGGGCTAGAAATTAACTTTAGGAGGGTTTTTTGGATATGTTATCTATGTTATGGATACGTGAGAGAAGGGTAAGGCTATTGGGTTTTGAGCATTCTAACACTCCTAAGTGTACATGCAACCCTAAATACCTTGGATCTATGTTTTCTCTATTATACATGCAAATATGAACATCCAAGGTATTATCCTAATCTATCATATAAAATAATGGATATAACAAGATAGAATACATACCTCTATGATGTAGAAAGTCTTCATGAAGCTTGAGTGCCTAGTGATCCAAGTGTGACACCTCAAATGGTTCACACAACACCAAATACACTTGGAATAACTTGAGAGAATTCTACACTTCATGAAAATCGGCTAGCCCTTCTATTACAGACACTAGTGTCCGATTTTGGTCAAGAATAAGATGCATATATAGTTAAGGTTACACCATGTATACCCTAATTGACATGGCCTTTCATTTCCTTGATCCATGGGTACAAAAACACCATGGAGCATCATATGGGTTTTAGCCCAACTAGATAATCCATGGAGCATTAGCCCACTATATAAGTATGGATGATTTGCACAATCAACCCATATATTTAATTAGTCTTCTTTTGATCACTTAATTAATCCTAGATTAATTCTTGATCAATACTAATTAAATAATCTTATTATTATTATTATTAATATACTAGAACTTATAATATATTAATAACCATAAGTGTCTTATTTATCTCATTATAGTCTATCCAAGTGCATGATGCCATGCAACCCAAATGGACCATGTCGGGTCGGGTCAAGTCTTACCAATTATAGTTATGGACTTAGACATTAATCCAACAGTCTTCCACTTGGATAAGTCTAAAACTATTATTGCGTATGACTTTAGGAACCGACTAGCAATCATAGCTCTCAAAAGCTTCTGTCGAACTCTGACCTTGTCGATAAACTCTGACCTTTGTCAATGACTTGTCCATTAGATAAGGGATCATATATTCCTCCATTCTAGATATCATATGGATGAGACATGGATTATAATCATTCTCTCTGTCCATTTGTTGTTTCCCGATTTCCGATTTATGACGACTGACTAATTGAACAAATCATATCAGTCTTGGCTCGGTTGAGCACTTCCATTTGTCATCATCAAATCATCGAGGGGCCCACAGATATCGCTTTTATCCTGAAGGTAAAAGGAATGGATAAACTTCGACTCATATGGCTTGTTCTACTACTTGTTGAATCACACACAAAGGCACGTTTTATAACACCGAGTTACCGTGTGCGTTTTCGTGCAATCAATGTACAACCAACTCATAGTAACAACTCATATCTCTAGGTTTGAAGAATATAAGATATTATCGTCTCTTGATCAGTCGTGATAAAATCCATGAAGTGATTCCAATGACGCGGGTTGAATCCAATACTCAGAACTTATGAGCACTCATGAGTGTTGTAGCCCTTTGTCCAACACCTTAGATCTCTACAAGCCAACCCATGACAGTCTTAATTCATATCTACTTCCAACATATGACCGACTATGGATGGTTTGAATAACTTAGTCATTCCGGAAGAATAACCTAGTTTATTATGGAAGTCAAAACATGCAAAATGAAACACAAGAATCATTGAATCCAATATGGTATCAAAACCTATGAACATAAATAAATAAAACACCTTTTATTTATAACCATATGATTACACATTATTCATTATATACTGTTTCAGCTATCAACTTTATTCTTGAATTTAAAACAACAGTTGTCCCATGCTCCAAGCATGTACACTATGTTTTCTAAACACTAGTCATACCACACACCAAGTATGCATACTATGTTTGCCTATGATCTTTACTTTGTGAAATAAATCAATTGAACATAATTCAAATGATCCTCTTTTCTCAGTCCCAAATCCTTACTGCAAATTCAAGAATTCCAAACTCATGCAATTTACTGAAATCTGTTAGATTCTAAACTTATATTCATTGATCATCTTGTAATGATTATGCACAAAGTTAGAAAGACTTGACAACAATCCTTACAGAGTATTCCAAAGGAGATCAGCTCCTTGGAAACATCCTTCTTGCATTAAGTTTCCTAATCTTACACAGATTAAATAATTTCTAACTTTGAAACATTTCCAGATTCCATTTTGACTATCACTTCTGAACAAGAATTTCCTCCTTACAGATTATGTCAATATGGTCCTTCCAGAATTATCACTATACTTCCAACTGTCCTTTAGCAACCAATCTTTGGTAAACCTTAGATTGTCCTCGACAATTGTTTAATCCTTTTAGTCATATCCAGTTCTAAACCGTTTCCCTTCTTAATGCCCCAGGCATTTGGAAAGTTTTAGAAAGGATGAATATAGCACATGTAATCAATCCTATATCCGAGGCATATGGGACACGATTGATGATGTCTCACATAAAGACTAAACCAGTGTTTTGCTATAACATTTCCATTTCTATTTGCCAAGTTCTCATAATTCAGATTATAAAAACGGATGCTGTAATCATAATCGAATTTTAGAATGCAAATAATGGACCCATATATAGAATTTCTTTATGTTGAGCCATTCCAACATGAAATTCATATATATATATATATATATATATATATATATATATATATATATATATATATATCCTTGATTAATGATTAAAACCTCACGATCTAAGCTTATAGACTTGAGATGAAGTATAATTTCCTCTCCCTTAAATATAGCAAAACAACTTTTTCCCAATTGAAACTTTTTGTTTTCTATAATTAACATTGCTAACTTGCAATACTTATCATAATTATCATGCTCCCACTAACATGATGATTATTAGCATGACACTTATGCTCCCACTAGCTTTGACATGTACTCAGAAATCAGCTGACTTTCTTACCAAAGTTCAGATTTCTGATACTAGATTGTTTTGATAAAACTTTATCAAAATCATACACCTTCCCTTAGATAGCTCATAGGTGTGTCTAAACAATTATGAAGAGGGATGCCGTAATCATAATGGTTAGACCTTTTTGCCACTTCTCACAAGTCCAGGTTAGTGTGCCGGTTAACCACACACGCTCCACTAACGACTTTGAGAATGCAAATATCGCAATTGCTATCTACCTAAAATATACTTAGTGAAAGTGTTTCCTCACCATCATTTTCATGAATCGGAGAGAAACCTTATGACACTTAGATTTTTATGGTGTATGAGTTCCTACCCATATGAATTTGTCAAAACCATAATCACAAGACAAGGATAATGACAAATCCAAACTCATATGGAATGAACTCAATCTTAATTTCTTGCCACCTAGCAGCTCAAGGGCCTGCCATTGCTTCCAAGTTGTTGTGCAACCAATTGAGAACTCTAAGAACTCATATGCAAAGCCAACTTTAACTGGAATAGGCACAAAATAAGTCAACACGATAGGTTATAAACCTCAAGTCGTGTGCTAGTGAAGAACTTTAGGTTTTATTCTTGATTAGTTCTTGAGACTTTCAAGACCTTTAAGACTCCCATTGTCCTCTTGACATATAAGACTATCTTGTCAATTATTCAAGAGATAGTGTGGATTCTAATCAAGACAAACACTTCACAAAATTGGCCTAAGTTGGTCTTTGTTTTATCTAAAACATCACAACTTACCAATTTCAAATGTACAAGAGTAGAAATCTTTTACTCTTACATTTGACAAGTGTTTTAAACCTTCTTTAAGACATGTCACTCAAATTACAATCTTGGAGTATGACTCTATGAGTTGTATTGGAATGAAGTATGACTCATCTTATTGAATTAACCACTTCAACAATTCATAGCTCCTCTTCTTAGCTATAAGCAGGCACTTAGAGGATGAATTGTGATAAGGTCTCTAAATCATTAAGATGATCATAAAAACTGATACTAAAGTACTCTCCCTATTTTTCAGATTTGAGAAACTTTTATCCTTCTGCCTAATTTGATTCTTCTTATTCACTCTGCCATACATTGGAACCTTTTCCAATGTCTCCGAATTACACTTAAGCTTGTAAGTATAATCATATTTACTAAGCTTTAGTAAACCATGACGAATAGTCTTATCGATCTTTTGTGGTGGACTTGACCAGTGCACAAGAATGTGTACTCGATCCTATAGACCTTTACATGACTCACACAACCATGTGAACAAGTAATTAGTCTTAATTTTCCAATACTTGAAAGTTCTCATTCATCATGCTATACAACTTGCATGATTCCAATTTCCGGTCCAATTGAAACTTGGGTGATGAGAATCTTTCCTTATTGATAAATTTAGACATTACCACAAATGAAAGAATCAATTTCATATTTCCACTTTTGCTATTAATGGAATCTTATAAGCAACAAAATTTTTCACAAACGCCATTGTAAGGATATTTTAAAATAAATAAAATCATCATTTTTCCTTTTATTTTAAAAACTTTGCGGAAAAACTATCCTTACAATCCATATGAAAACTTGTTGTTATTTATTCCTAAGCAATAGCTCATATCTCCTAAGAAGTAGCTCAAGAATCCGATTTTCAAACTATGCGATAGAAATTCCATCTACGCGATTAGATACAACATATTCTTTCTTTAAGTTTCTTTACTTTTCTTTGATTCTTAAAACATGTGAGCCAGTCACATCATATATCAAGAATCTCAGAATAGAAACTTAGCAGAGTTAGATAGTGGACTTTACCTGAATTAGAGTCAAACTTATTGACTTTAACACCCTTAGGTAAATTGGCAGCTTCGCAACCAATGCCCCTTCCTTTAGAAATATAAACATATGGACCCTTTGGTAATGGTACATGGGACTATCACAGACTTAGCTTTCCTCTTTACCATTTGGTCAACCCAGTTGACTATGGCCGATCCCTTTCCATTGGGAAGAGAGAGCTTTACTGGATATCCAATGTCATCATTGTCAATGTCCATAAAGTTTTAGGAAGTTGATCTTAGCAAATTGATAAGATCATTAAGGGTCTTGTCATAGTCTGGGTCATAGGAGTCCCAAAGGAGCTCACTATGTGACTTAGAATGTGATTGAACCACCAACTTTTCTCAAGACTTTGACACCCAACTCTCCGGGCTTGTCAATATGTGACTACATCTCCAAGATGTGACCACACATAGACCTTTATTTGCCAATAGGGATTGAGTGACCTTAAACTTTTCAAGAACTTGTGGGTTAGGGAGAATAATTAGAGGAGGTGGAAGAAGTATGATTTCCAAGGGACATCATCTTCATTTAGGAAAGCTTGTTTCAAGAGATTTGGGAAGATCATAGATGTCTAAACCAGACATCTTTTGGAAGATATTCAAGATAGTTGATTTAAAGTCCTTAATATGAAACCCAATATGAAATATTAAGGCTAGGACCCAACAAACTATTTTATAACTTAGAAGAGGGATGCCGTAATCCAAGCTATAAAATATTCGAAGGTAGGTGAATGTTGATTCACCAATTTCCACCAAGATAAACGAAATGTATTATTAGGTTTTAATTGGATTTTGAAACTCCTAAATCTTTGAGATTCATTGAACTGTTCAATGGCATGTTTCAATCTCGAGTGTGCCCTTCAGGTTTTGTGACTGGGATGCCGAGGATCACAAAACAAGGTGTGAAGTAACCATGCAAATTACTTGGTACCCTTAAGTGTTTACCCCTCAATCGATGTGCCGGTTAACCACACACGCTCCATCGATACTATGATAAACATTAAGTTACCCTTTGCCTACCTTGTTAAATACGAGTTAGTGTGCCGGTTAACCACACACACTCCACTAACCGACTTAAACAAAGTGCAAAGTGTAATTTGATGGATTAGCACCTTATTCACATTTTACTATGTAACTAAGATTGGGTATTTACAAAAGTTTAGTTACTTAGTATTTACCATTAATACTTTTAATGAAGAGAGAATTATAGTCCTGTCAAACCCGTTCGGCTAACGACCCTCCACCGGTCAAGGAAGTGGTGGGTGAGAGTGGACACCCATTAAACTGCCATTTTCCAGACAATAACCTTATCCCCCCTTATAGACCGGCTTCGTGAATGAGGCCTACTAACGGTAAGACTGACTTTACTCTTATACATATATATATATATATATATATATATATATATATATATATATATATATATATATATAAATATTATTAACTTATAATATTATAAAGTATAAGGGTTGAATTTTAACTTTTAAAATTCTAAGGGCTAACTTGGAATTAAAGTATTCATAAGAGAAAACTTTTCAAATTCCAAAAGATGAGGGCAAGTTTTGAAACTATTCAAAACTAATTAATTCCATAACTTATGTGTTTAAAGTAGTTTTAATCCAAAAACTCTTCAAGTTCCATAACTTGAGGACAAGTTATGGAAGACTTTAAACTAATAAAAGAATTAAATTTTCTTTATTTTATAACTTATGGAATTAATTGAGGTTACACTTTTTTTATTTATTATTTAATGAAGAGACTCTTGGTCCTCCATAACTTGAGGAGAAGTTATGAAGTCATAAAACCATTTAATTAGTACTAGACTCTTCATTTTGTAACATTTGCCAACTTTTATGAGTTTTATGAAACTTAAATGTGACTTTTCATATAACTTAAGGACAAGTTACAAAAACACATTTTAGAACCAACTCTTATGTAACACCCCGGATTCCCAGGTATTATTTATTCTTGTATTTTTGGTAATTTGTGAGGAGACTCGGCGAGTTGGAGCCCAAACTCGCCGAGTAGGATCGCGGTTTTGGACGCGGGTTCGCGTCTGGACTCGGCGAGTCCACGCTGTTTAATGAAACCCTAATTCCCCGGGTTTGGAGACTATTTAAGGGCACTTATAGCCTCCCATTACGGCTACCAATCCCTTGAGAGAACCCTAAGAGAGCTACATCGCTTTGAGAGAGAAGAAGTCACATTTGGATCTTTGTATCCTTTGTTTAGCAAGGAGAAGGTGAAAATAGCAAGGAGGAGGTGAGATTCAAGCAGATCCAGAGCCCAGAGACTTCATTTTGAGGTAATAGTTTGAACCTCCCTCAGTTTTATTGTTGATCTTTAGAGTTAGGGTTTTCTAACCCCTATTGAGAGTGATTATGTGGAGCAAATGGTCCCTCTTCGAGTTTGTGCCTTAGATCTACACTAAAAGGGGTCCAGAGACCTTACCCCTTGGAGCTTTATGGGTTAGTATGGGGCTCTTGGACTTAGGTTGTCATTTTTGGGACCAAATCTCCTTTTAATTCCTTGTAGTGGTTGTACAAGCATCAAGTTTCGAACTTTACGTGACATTCATGGTTGGGGAGGCCAGATCTATGGTTTGGGGAAACAGATCTGACCTCAGGAGTTCAATAGAGTTGTGCATGGCATGAACTCGCCAAGTTGTTCTTGAGACTCGGCGAGTAGGGTTAGGGTTTCACATAAATTGTCTAGCGAGTAGACTCGCCGGGTTGGAGGATGACTCAGTGAGTCAGGGAGAGTCAAGGGGGGGGGGGGGCTGAGTGAAGCCGGAACTCGCCGAGTTGTTCTTGAGACTCGGCGAGTTGAGTCGTGGTGGCCCCACGATTCATGCCAGGTGGAACTCGTCGAGTTAGGGAAATACTCGACGTGTCATGAGAGGATCCAAGGGAGTCAGTGGACACAAATAGACTCGCCGAGTCGCTCTAATGCACTCGCCGAGTCCGGTTAAAGTTGATCGTTGACCATGTTGACCTTTAGGGTTGAGTTCAGTGTATTTATGGGTGTGTTACTTTGTGTGATTAGGCGGAGGCTAGATCACATTTATTCCGAGACAAATATTTACCGAGATACCCGAGGTGAGTTTTCTCACTATACTTTACCTTGAGTAGGTAATTAGAGTTATGTGATGCAGTGTTTGTATGATATATATCTGTGTATGTATTGCACTGCATTCTTCTATGTGATTTATGTTGTGCATGTGTATTAGATTTAGAACCTGAGGGTTCACAGAGTTTGGGTGCACGGACCCACAAATTTATAGCCTCGAGTGGCTAATATGTGCTATATGTGGTATTTTGGGGAACTCACTAAGCTTTGTGCTTACGATGTTTTGTGTTATGTGTTTCAAATACTAGTGAGGATCGCAGGAAGGCACCGGCCTGATCAGTACACACGCGGGATTTTTATGTTGTGAGATCTTGGGATTTTTATTATGTTATGGATTTGAAATTCAAACAATGATATTTTTATGAATACTAAATGAATTATGCTTTTATAAAATGCGATAAATTGTTTTGAAATTTACGGTGTTACAAGTTGGTATCAGAGCCTTGGTTTGAGGGATTCGAGTACACGTTCGGGCGTATTTGAACTCAAACTGAGGATTTGAGAAATGATTTCGAAAAGAGTAAAAGATTTTTTTTTAAACGCAGAGTAGAGTCGTGTGTACGATCAGTCCGCGCCCGAACAGTGATTTCCCAAGATACCCTTATATTATATGCTATGATATTGATATGATGTATTCTCATGCTAGAGTGGGCTAGGTACTCCTATTAGGACTAGCGTGGCCTGATTTGTGATGCCTTAGCCTAGGGAGAGGTGAGCTGCTATGAGATGCTTGAGAGTGAGTAGGTAGCAGCGAGGAGCTTATGAGAGATTTGTTAGAGAGTGGATTATGCATAATAGAGTACTTGGAACTTGGGATCCGGAGAGGAGGATTTGGGGTGTATACTAAAACAGTGCGGACAGTAGTATTGGGCCCGTACTACTGAAAGCACCGGGGCGGTGTACAGTTCAAGTAAGAATCTTCGGAATGCCAAGGATCAAGGAGGGATGAGTTGTCGAGTGTGAGTATGCTCGAATGGGTTCTAATATATCGTATGTTGTATTTCAGAGGTAGATCATGGTGAGGACACATCTTATGCCAGAGAGCGGTGGGGTTAGTGATGAGGAGATCCGTCGGATCATCCACGAGGAGGTGGCTGCGGCCATCAGGGCAGAGATACCAGAGATGTTCAGGTCTATTAAGACCACGCTGATTGAGACTTTCGACGAGCGTTATGCTGCTCTTTCTGAGGCTGCTGTTGCAGTGGCCACTGCATCTGTTGCTGCGGCAAGACCGCTGGGTGGTGATGCGTTGCTGTTCTGAGAGTTCAGCAACACAAAACCGTCGGAGTTTGACGGGACCCAGGACCCGGTGGCGGCTATGAGATGGATTTCAGACATAGAGGGGTGTTTCTTTACTTGCTCATCTCCTGAGCATTTGAGAGTCCGGTTCGCGCTGAACCCAGCTTCGCTTGGGAGCGAAGGACTGGTGGAAATTAGTGACGGCGCACTTTACGCCTGCTGAGCTTGCGGAAGTGACCTGGGAGAGGTTCACTTCCATGTTCCGAGATGAGTACGTTCCCCAGGTGGAGAGGAGGGTTTGGCCCAGGAGTTTCTGCTGAGTCTATGACAGTGATTACCAGGATGTTCCACGAGAGGGCGATGTTCTGCCCTGAGAACATGTCTACTGAGCAGGCACGTATGAGTCGATATTTGAGTATCTTGAGGAGAGACATTCGGGAGTTTGTGGCGAACTCCTCGTACCGGAAATTTTCCAAGCTTCAGGCAAATGCCCGGAAGAGGGAGATCGAGCTAGAGACTCAGGCTAAGGAGGAGGCGGAGTCTCAGGGGAGGGATCGACGACCGGCACAGTCTCAGTCGGCAGCCAAGCGGGCCAAGCCCGCTGATCCCAAATTAGGGAGCCAGAAGGGCCGCACTTGTGGAATATGCGGCAAGGGTCATGATGGAGTTTGCAGATCTGGATCTTGCTACAAGTGTGGCAAGGAGGGGCATATGGCCAAGAACTGCCCCAAGGGGTTTGCAGTGTGTTTCACTACAACCAGACCGGACACCGGAAGGCAGAGTGTCCGCAGTTGCAGGGATCAGCTCAGGGAGCATCTCAGGGATCTGTCCCTACCGCCATCAGAGCTACCGAGAGTCGGCCAGTGAAGGCTGAGACGCCGAGGGCACGAGGCAGAGCCTTTCAGTTGACCGCTGAGGAGGTCCGCGCAGCGCCCAATGTCGTGGCTGGTATGTATCCTTTCGTGTATTTATTTTGATGTTGAGATATTATGCTTATATTATGTTATGTGTAGGTACTTTTCTTGTGAATTTTGTACCTGCCTTGGTGTTATTTGACTCGGGTGCGAGTCGGTATTTTGTATCTTTGGCTTTTAGTCAGCATATCAGTGCTAGTCGTGAGGCGTTGAGTCGGCCACGGAGGTGATATATGGCACGGAGGTGATCCGTGGGTGCGTATTCTAGATTTTCGGTTTTGAGTTCCCGATTGATTTGGTTTCTATTGTGATGGGTGATGTCTGTGTCATTGTGGGCATGTACTGGTTAAGCAGATTCGGTGCGGTTATCGACTACGAATGGCAGTTGGTGACCATACGAGAACCTAGTGGGGGAGTTCTTATGATGTACGGCGAGGGTACACATTCTGGGTCAGAGTTTTGTTCGGCCGCTAGGGTGAGGCAGTGTCTACAGCAGGGCTGTAAGGGTTTTGTGGCGTATGTGATGGATACGCGGGTTGATTCAGAGAGGCCGACATCAGTTGAGGAGGTTCCGATAGTGCGTGAGTTTCCGGATGTATTTCCAGAGGATTTGTCGGGTGTGCCTCCCGTGAGGCAAGTGGAGTTCATCATCGATTTGGTTCCGGGGGCCGCGCCTATTGCCAAGGTGCCTTATCGCCTTGCACCTCCAGAGATGCAAGAGTTATCCTCGCAGCTTTAGGAGCTGCTGGGAAAGGGATTTATTCGGCCGAGCAGCTCGCCGTGGGGAGCGCCTATCCTTTTTGTCAAGAAGAAGGATGGTTCACACCGGATGTGTATTGATTACCAAGAGTTGAACAAGCTGATGGTTAAGGACCATCTTGGTTCGATCAGGATGTGTATTGATTACCTATCGACGATTTGTTCGATCAGTTGCAGGGAGCATCTTGGTTCTCCAAGATCGATTTGATGTCTGGATATCATCAGGTGAGGGTGCGAGATGAGGACATCCAGAAGACATCGTTCAAGACGCGTTATGGGCATTACGAGTTTGTGGTGATGCCTTTCGGGCTCACCAATGCCCCGACAGTGTTCATGGATCTCATGAACCGAGTATGCAGACCGATGTTGGATCGGTCGGTGATTGTATTCATCGACAACATTTTGGTATATTCGAGATCTAGAGAGCAGCATGAGGAGCATTTGAGGGAGATCCTTGGAGTTTTGAGATCGGAGAGGCTTTACGCCAAATTCTCCAAGTGTGATTTTTGGTTGTGAGAGGTCCAGTTCCTAGGACATCTCGTTCACCAGAGAGGGATATTGGTCGACCCGGCCAAAGTTGAGGCAGTGATGAGTTGGGAGGTGCCGAGGTCACCCTCCGAGATCAGGAGTTTCTTAGGGTTGGCAGGTTATTATCGGAGATTTATCAGGGATTTCTCTATGATCGCAGTGCCACTCACCAGGTTGACCCGGAAGGGTGTTGCTTATTCATGGGGCCCCGAGCAGCAGGCCTCCTTTGAGACGCTTCGCCAAAGGTTATGCGAAGCCCCGGTGTTAGCCCTCTCGGAGGGGATGGAGGACTTTGTGGTATACTGTGATGTGTCGATCTTGGGGTTGGGAGCGGTGTTGATGCAGAGAGGGCATGTGATAGCATACGCATCGAGGCAGCTGAAGCCTCATGAGACGAGGTATCCCACCCATGATCTAGAGTTGGGGGCGGTGGTGTTTACCCTTAAAAGTTGGCGTCACTATCTGTATGGGGTTCGTTGTACGATATACACGGACCATAAGAGCCTGAAGTATTTGATGGATCAGCCTAACCTAAATATGCGGCAGAGGAGGTGGTTGGATGTGGTGAAGGATTATGATTGTGAGATCCTGTATCATCCGGGCAAGGCTAATGTGGTAGCCGACGCCCTGAGTCGCAGGGCGGAGAGTGCCCCATTGCGTGATGTATGTTTGCCATTGACTGTGATGGCTCCGGTGTTGGACACTATTCGTTGAGCACAGGCTGAGGCCGTGAGATCGGAGAACCAGAAGAGAGAGCGAGTTGTTGGATTGCTATCGGAGTTCGTTACCGATGGTCGGGGGCTGATGACGTTTCAGGGGCGTATATGGGTACCGTTTGTGGGAGGGACGCGTACCATTTTGATGGAAGAGCCTCATCGGTCGAAATTCTCGATCCATCCTGGGGCCACTAAGATGTATTTGGACCTGAGGAAAGAGTATTGGTGGCCCTGTATGAAGAGGGATGTTGCGTGGTTTGTTGAGAGGTGCTTTACCTGCCATAGGGTTAAGGCCGAGCACCAGAGACCGCATGGTAAGTTGCAGCCGTTGGAGGTTCCCGAGTGGAAGTGGGAACAGATTACCATGGATTTTATCACCAAATAGCCAAGGACTGCTAGGGGAGTCGATGCAATTTGGGTGATTATGGATAGGATGACAAAGAGTGCCCACTTCCTTGCTATCAGTGAGAGCTCTTCCACGGTGAAATTAGCAGAGATGTACGTGAGGGAAGTGGTATCTCGGCATGGGGTGCCGATCTCGATTGTCTCAGACCGGGATGTGTGTTTCACTTCCAGATTCTGGAAGAAGTTTCACGAGGAGTTGGGTACTTGGCTACATTTTAGTACCGCATATCACCCCCAAACTGACGGTCAGAGTGAGCGGCCGATTCAGACACTCGAGGACATGCTCCGGGCATGTGTGCTGGATTTCGGGGGGGGAGTTGGGACACGTATTTGCCCTGGCAGAGTTTTCCTACAACAACAACCATCATTCGAGCATTGGTATGCCACCCTTTGAGCTGTTGTATGGGAGGAGGTGTCGGGCCCCCATTTGCTGGGGAGAGGTTGGGCAGTGTGTTATGGGCAGTACTGAGATCGTGCTTCAGACGACAGAGTAGATGCAGCAGGTCAGACAGAGGTTGTTGACTGCTTAGAGTCGTCAGAAGAGTTATGCGGACAGACGCCGGTCCGAGCTTGAGTTTTAGGTCGGCGACTTTGTGCTTCTGAAAGTCTCTCCTTGGAAAGGAGTGATACGATTCAGGAAGAGGGGCAAGTTGGGGCCCCGATATATTGTCCCATTCTGGGTGGTCGTAAGGATAGGTAGGGTAGCCTATCGTTTGGAGTTACCAGCAAAGTTGGGTCAGATTCATGACACTTTCCACGTGTCGTAATTGCGGAAGTGTATAGCCGATGAGTCGGCAGTGGTACCATTAGGGGATATTCAGGTGGATGCGAGCTTGAATTATGCTGAGAGACCGGTGGCAATTAGAGATCGGAAAATCAAGGTTTTGAGGAAGAAGGAGGTACCCTTGGTTTTGGTTCAGTGGCAACATCGGAAGGGGTCCGAGATGACTTGAGAGCCGGAGTGTGAGATGCGTGAGCAGCATCCGGAGTTATTTGCAGAGTGAGACTTCGAGGGCGAAGTCTAGTTCTAGTGGGGGAGAATTGTAACACCCCGGATTCCCAGGTATTATTTATTCTTGCATTTTTGGTAATTTGTGAGGAGACTCGGCGAGTTGGAGCCCAAACTCGCCGAGTAGGATCGCGGTTTTAGACTCGGGTTCGCGTCTGGACTCGGCGAGTCCATGTTGTTTAATGAAACCCTAATTCCCCGGGTTTGGAGCCTATTTAAGGGCACTTATAGCCTCCCATTGCGGCTACCAGTCCCTTGAGAGAACCCTAAGAGAGCTAAATCGCTTTGAGAGAGAAGAAGTCACATTTGGATCTTTGTATCCTTTGTTTAGCAAGGAGAAGGTGACAATAGCAAGGAGGAGGTAAGATTCAAGCAGATCCAAAGCCCAAAGACTTCATTTTGAGGTAATAGTTTGAACCTCCCTCAGTTTTAGTGTTGATCTTTAGAGTTAGGGTTTTCTAACCCCTTTGGAGAGTGATTATGTGGAGCAAATGGTCCCTCTTCAAGTTTGTGCCTTAGATCTGGACACAAAGGGGTCCAAAGACCTTACCCCTTGGAGCTTTATGGGTTAGTATGGGGCTATTGGACATAGGTTGTCATTTTTGGGACCAAATCTCCTTTTAATTCCTTGTTGTGGTTGTATAAGCATCAAGTTTCAAACTTTACGTGACATTCATGCTTGGGGAGGCCAGATCTATTGTTTGGGGAAATAGATCTGACCTCAGGAGGTCAATAGAGTTTGTGCATGGCATGAACTCGCCGAGTTGTTCTTGAGACTCGGCGAGTAGGGTTAGGGTTTCACGTAAATTGTCCAGTGAGTAGACTCGCCGGGTTGGGGAATGACTCAGTGAGTCAGGGAGAGTCAAGGGGGGGGCTGAATCAAGCCGGAACTCGCCGAGTTGTTCTTGAGAATCGGCGAGTTGAGTCGTGGTGGCCCCGCGATTCACGCCAGGTGGAACTCGTCGAGTTAGGGAAATACTCGATGTGTCATGAGAGGATCCAAGGGAGTCAGTGGACACGAATAGACTCGCCGAGTCGCTCTAGTGCACTCGTCGAGTCCGGTCAAAGTTGACCGTTGACCATGTTGACCTTTGTGTGATTAGGCGGAGGCTAGATCACATTTATTCCGACACAGATATTTACCGAGATACCCGAGGTAAGTCTTCTCACTATACTTTACCTTGAGTAGGTAATTAGAGTTATGTGATGCAGTGTTGGTATGATATATATGTGTCGTATTGCACTGCATTCTTCTAAGTGATTTATGTTGTGCATGTGTATCAAAGTTAGAACCTGAGGGTTCATAGAGTTTGGGTGCACGGACCCACCGAGTTATAGCCTCGAGTGGCTAATATGTGTTATATGTGGTATTTTGGGGAACTCACTAAGCTTTGTGCTTACGGTGTTTTGTGTTATGTGTTTCAGGTACTAGTGAGGATCGCGGGAAGGCGCCGGCCTGATCAGTACACATGCGGGATTTTTATGTTATGAGATCTTGGGATTTTTATTATGGTATGGATTTGAAATTCAAACAATGATATTTTTATGAATACTAAATGAATTATGCTTTTATAAAATGCAAAAAATTGTTTTGAAATTTACGGTGTTACATCTTAGATTAATTTGCATTGAAGACAACTATTTCACTCAACTTTTCTATTAATCTAAGCAACTCATAAGAACAAGATAATTCAAATCAAACTTTTTCATCTAATTAGTCTAAGCCTTAACCTAATACAAAACATGAATCTGTTGACAATTATCTTTGCAATTGGATTAGCATGAACATTACCAAATCAAAAACAAGTTTATATGTCCAAAAACAACTTAGGGTAATGTTCCTAGTCCATTTTTAGCCAAAAACCTCGAAAATATGCTGTCTGGGGCTCCTACTCGTCGAGTGCATGAACCTACTCGACGAATAGGATTAGTTTATTCATGGACTCGACGAATTCATCAGTGGACTCGACAAGTCCAGTGCCCAGAAAGCCAGAAAATCGAGTTTTTCAGCATTTTTCAGCAATTTGCATCAAGTATAATTGAAAACAAGCCTAGGCTCTGATACCACTGTTGGGTTTTGAGCATTCTAACACTCCTAAGTGTACATGCAACCCTAAATACCTTGGATCTATGTTTTCTCTATGATACATGCAAATATGAACATCCAAGGTATTATCCTAATCTAGCATATAAAATAATGGATATAACAAGATATAATACATACCTCTATGATGTAGAAAGACTTCATGAAGCTTGAGTTCCTAGTGCTCCAAGTGTGACACCTCAAATGGTTCAAACAACACCAAATACACTTGGAATAACTTGAGAGAATTCTACACTTCATGAAAACCGGCTAGCCCTTCTACACTAGTGTCCAATTTTGGTCAAGAATAAGATGCATATATAGTTAGGGTTACACCATGTAAACCCTTATTGACATGGCCTTTCATTTCCATGATCCATGGGTACAAAAACACCATGGAGCATCATATGGGTTTTAGCCCAACTAGATAATCCATGGAGCATTAGCCCACTATATAAGTATGGATGATTTGCACAATCAACCCATATATTTAATTAGTCTTCTTTTGATCACTTAATTAATCCTAGATTAATTCTTAATCAATACTAATTAAATAATCTTATTATTCTTATTATTAATATACTAGAACTTATAATATATTAATAACCATAAGTGTCTTATTTGTCTCATTATAGTCTATCCAAGTGCATGATGCCATGCAACCCAAATGGACCATGTCGGGTCGGGTCAAGTCTTACCAATTACAGTTATGGACTTATACATTAATCCAGAAAAAGGCAACTATAGATGACGTACTAGCTGTCTCGAAATACTCGGATGTGTTCTCGGAGGACTTTCCTGGGTGCCTCCGGAGAGGCACGTGGAGTTTAAGATTGACTTGGTTCCGGTTGTGGCACTGATAGCCAAAGCACCATATCGGTTCACTCCTCCAGAGATACAGGAGTTTTCTATATAGCTGCAGAAGCTATTAGAAAAAGGGGTTCATTCTACCAAGTAGTTCGCCATGAGGAGCACCGATCCTGTTTGTGGAGAAGAAAGATGGGTCGCATCGGATATGTATCGACTACCGAGACTTGAATAATCTAACGGTGAAGAACCGTTATCTACTCCTGAGGATTGATGATTTGTTTGACCAGCTTCAGGGTGCATCATGGTTTTTCAGGATTGACCTACGTTCAGGTTATAATCAAACGAGGGTCAGAGCAGAATACGACCTTTTGGACTCGTTATGGTCATCATGAGTTTGTGGTGATGCCCTTTAGGCTCACCAATGTTCCAACCATGTTCATGGAACTCATGAACCGCGTATGCAAGCCCACGTTGAATTGGTCTGTGATTATATTCATTGATGACATCCTGGTCTATTCCAAGACCCAGGAGCTTCAAGAGCACTTGAGGGAGGTATTGGAGACTCTAAGGAAGGAGAGACTTTATGTGATGTTCTCCAAGTTAGAGTTCTGGTTGCACGAGGTGTAGTTTTTGGGAACCTTATCAACCCGAACGATATTATGGTCGATCCGACCAAGTTTGAGGTCATGAGGAGGTGGGAGGTTCCGAGGTCTCGATCTGAGATTCAGAGTTTCCTTGGGTTGGCAGGTGACTATCAGAGGTTCATTTAGTATTTCACCAAGATAGCGGTTCCTCTGACTCGGTTGACGAAGAATGCTTTCACTTTTTGTTGGGGCCTGAGTAGCAGGCACCTTTCGAGACCCTGAGAAATAGATTGTGAGGCCCTGATTCTAACTCTGCCTGAGGGTGTTGAGGAATTTGTAGTTTACTATGATCCTTCGATCATGGGTTTCGGTGCAGTTCTGATGTAGATGGGTCGCGTGATTACTTACACCTCAAGGAGGCTGAAACCTCATTAGACGAATAATCTGATGCATGATCTAGAGTTGGGGGTTGTGGTTTTTGCCCTCAATATTTTGTGACATGAGCGCATAATAGGTCAGTTGGTTTCCTCCAATTGTGATAGTCGGGGGTTATTGACTCTCGATCGGAGGTTGTGGGTTCATTAATGGGGTGTGCGCATCAAGTTCGGATGGAGGAGGCACATAAATTGACATTCTCCATTCATCTCGAGGAGAAGAAGATGTACAATGACCTTCATTTTGATTATTTGTGGCCCTGTATGAAGCAGGATGTAGCTTGGTATGTGGAATGGTGCTTGACTTGCAGGAAACACAAGGTCGAGCATTAGCGACCTCATGAAAAGATGATGTTGTTAAACATTCCTGCTTGGAAATGGGAGAAGATCACCATGAATTTCATTACGAAGTTGCCTCACACAGCGCGAGAAGTGGATTCGATTTGGGTCATAGTGGATCCATTGACCAAGAGCACACACTTTATTCCAACTCAGGAGAGTATCTCTGCAGAGAAGATGGTTGACATATACATCAGTGAGGTTGTGGCACGACATGGGGTGCCAGTTTTTGTGGTCTCACACAGGGACGTCCAGTTTACTTTCAAATTTTTGAATAATTTCCATGAGGAGTTGGGTAGTCATCTAAATTTCAACACGACTTTCCACCCACAAAATGACGGACAGATAGCGCAGACTATCCAAATCTACGAGGATATGCTTCGGGCATGTATATTGGATTTTCGTAGGAGTTGGGATACATATCTCCCTTTGGCAGAGTTTTTGTATAATATTTATCATGCCAGCATCGATCGAACTCTATTTGAGAGACCTTATGGGAGGAAATCCAGGACCAATATATGTTGGGGTGAGTTCGGTCACCGATTCATAAGGAGAACCGAAGTGGTAGCCAAGACTACAGAGTTGAGTCAGCATGTTCAGGTTAGACTCCAGACAACTGAAAGTTGGCAGCAGAGCTATGCTGACAAGTGTCCATCAAACCTAAAGTTCCAAGTTAGGGATATGGTTCTCCTAAAGGTGTCAACTTGGAAAAGTGTCATCCGATTCAGGAAGAAGGGCATGTTGAGCTCTAGGTACATCGGTCCATTCATAGTTTTGGCTCGGGTGGGTCGGGTTGCTTATCGCTTGCATCTTCCCAAGGAGCTTACCCAAATCTATAGCACGTTTCACAACTCTTAGTTACGAAGATGTTTAGTGGACGATTCCACGGTTGTTCCATTGGAGGATATTTAATTGGATGATCACCTAAATTATATCGAGAGACCGGTGACAATTCTTGACAGAAAGGAAAAAAAACCTTGACGAATGAGGTTGTTGAGTTGGTGAAAGTCTAGTGGCAGCACCGCAAGATTTCATAATGTATGTGGGAGCCGAAGGACGAGATGAGGGAGCACTACCTAGATTTATTTTGGGCAACAGACTTTGAGGATGAAGTCTAAATCAAGTATGGTAGAATTATAACATTTGAGATTATGGGTACGTTCCTTTTTAACCCTTATGTAAAATTTCTTTCTTTTTAGTATGTAGCTAGTACGAGGGGCATACACTATGAGTACGCTTAATGTATTAGCTCATTGATAGATCGTGGGTTCACCCACATACGCGGGGCGTACGTGGGAGTATGCTTCGCATATGTAATGTACAAGAAAACCCTAATTTTTAGGGTTTATTCCCTATTTAAGAAACTTAAGACACCTTTGCACCTCCTAATGAACAACATCCATTTCTCTATACCCTAAGATCGAAACCCTAGTTGTCATTTGTGGGATTTAAGCTTGAAGGTAAGTTTTATTGGTCTTTTAGGTGAAGTAGAAGAAAAAAAGAACACTTGGAGGTTGCTTGGGAGTGGATAGAGCTTGTAGATCCAGAGTAATCTTCATCTTAGCAAGCTATTGAAGGTAAAAAGCTCTTATCTTGATGGTTGTTTACGATAGATCCAACTTAGGGTGTTATTTACGCATTTTTCGGTCTTTTAAGCCATATTCGAGATTATGGTCTACTCCACAAGCCATGAAGGTTAGATCTCAACACATTTGAGGCCCATTGTCCATAAAAATGCAACCTTTATGAGTTATTTTGCTGCATGCACAAGTTACGTTCATCATTATGGTTCTCTTTGAGTTTTGGGTCATATTAAGACATACATGGGAGTAAAGTTGCCAATTTTACGTGCTAGGTCACCATTTAAGATCAGATCTGAGAGTTTGGCATGATGGCTTAACCGATTAATTGCTTGATGTGTTGATTTGATTGTTTTCAGAGTACGTGGGGCCTACACAGCTCGTACGTTGCACGTATTTGCCTTAGAAGGAGTATACCAAGCGTAAGTCTGAGTACGCCCAACGTACTCAACAGTTTGACCATCGGTTGACTTTGACGGGTTTGGGCCGTATTTTAGACTTTTAGGGTTTGGGTCTTGTTGGTCGTTGTACTTCTAACTTGGGGCCATGGATAAACTGTGGGCTTTCTTGGAATTAGGTCCATGATGATTTTTGGGCCCAATTAGAAAGTTGGTCCATATTGGGCCTTCGGATGCCATTTAGGAATTTCGGCCTTTTGAGCAAATGGGTCCGGCCTTGGTTTTGGACCAAGTAAGGAAAAGTGTAAAATGTTCGTTTACCCTAGATGTTGGTATCTGGTATTTTAGAGAACTCATTAAGCTTTTTGCTTACAGTTTTGGTTTATGTTTTAGGTACTTCGGGTTCGAAGGAAAAAAGCTCGGGATGACGACATTGCACACACCATATTATTCCACATTTTCATGAGTCTGGTGTACTTGGATGTTATTTGACATACTCTGATTTCACTATGGTTTTATGATATTGTTTTGGGATAATGGCTTTATTATCATAAAAATCAAAATTTTCGTCTTAATTTTTGGGACATTACATTGTTTTTGCTAAAGAGCCTTAAATACAAGAAATACAAAAGTACATTGTTATTTCTTTCGCTTGGGACAAAACACAATTTCAAACAGAATTAACAAATCAACATGCATTTATTGATACCAAAGTGCATTGCTATTTCTTGCACATAAGAAAAAAACTAAAATACATTGTTATTTCTTGCATTTGGGACAAAAAACCAATTACCAAAGCTTTTAGCAAATAATTACCACAAACAAAAATTACCAAATCAACACGCATTTTTTTAAACTAGTCTTGTTTTACCGGTGATGGTTGCGACTATGGTAGGTGCTATGATGGTTGTGTATTCGGCATGATAAAAGAAGGTTTTCGGCTGATGCATCTAATATGGCCGCACAGTTAACCTAATACTCTCTTGAAATATGTCCTTTCTTCAGTAGGTGTTAAATATATTTCACCTCGACCCTTGTGTTTGTTATAAGAGCTCTTGCACTAACCAATTCTATGTTTTCCAAAAATGAATAACAATTAAGTATAAAGTGACACTTAATTATATGATCAAATTATAATTAAATACTTACATATTGTTGCTCCGCTACATCAGTAACAAATACTCCATTCTTATCGCTATGAGCCTTGTATAGTGTTTCAACTCTCTTTAGGTTATGTTTAACATTAAAACTAGATTATATTTTTTAATAAATAATTACATAGATTGTACGTTACTTTTTTATTTCAAGTACCGCTATACGAGCTCAACCCCCATGGCTCACGGACGTTTACAGTTCAAAAACTTTTTTGTTTCCTACCGAGAGAATTAGGTGTTCAGCCATTTGGAAATACTCAATTGTTTTCCTCGAATTATCAACATCCATATCATACAGGGGTGGCTAGTGCTCTTGGGATATCCTCATACCCTCCGACTCTCAAAAAATATGCTTCTGCGTCGGCTTAACGCTCTCTAAAACTTTTTAACAAAGCCACTTAAAAACTCTCTAAGAACATAGCAGCCTCTAGATCCAGAGAAATCTTATCAAAACCAAATTTGTCTACAAAAACATAACATAAGTTATCTAAGTAGAAACTAGTCATCATTAACCATATAAAATATTCTTATATAAATAATTTTCCCTTAAATATTGTTTTACTGTATCATTTATCACGGGGAAAACTTTTGTAAAAGTTCTTGCATCAAAAGGGCCATCCACTATGTTCTTTTTCCAATTTCATGCGAAAACATGTCTTTTGGCTATCCTATGATATCATACGTCATATCTCTATCATAGTCCATGTCAATCGGTTTTCCCTTATTATTTAAGAGCGCCTTTTCGAGCTTAATGTTTTTCGTTTTTCCTCTGTCACTCTTATGTGGAACAGCTACAAAAACAATTAAAAAGTATTAGAAACGGTATTTTATAATAACTGAATAAAAATAGTAAATACAAATTTAAAATAAATGTTACCATTCTGCTCATGCTAAGTAACACCTCTACCGTCTGGGAGAGGTGGGTCCTCGACTCCATTGCCCCCATTTCCAAGGCCAATAACAACAATCATGGTGTACAAAAACAAGAGTCATATCGATGCCATTACCTGAACAATTATATGACATATAGATAGAATACATATATATTTTTTTTACATAAAATAGCCTTCTTAATAATAACATCCTACTATATTTTTTTTAATAAACCACATTGTTTTTTTTTTATAAATGACATTCTTAATAGTAACATCCTACTTTATTTGTTCTTTTACAATCCATATTGTTTTTTTTTACAAAAAATTATCATCCTACTTTATTTGTTTTTTTTCAATGATCGCATCCTATTTATATCACATTCACATACATACATAATAGCATCCTACTTATATAAAATACACATACATTTACATATATACATAATAGCATGCAACTTATACCAAATACACAAACTTTCACATACATATAACACATTTACACCAAATGCACATACCTTCATATATATATATATATATATATATATATATATATATATATATATATATATAATAGCATCCCACTTAAACCAAATACAAATACTTTCACATATATACATAATAACATCCTACTTATACCAAATACACAAACTTTCACATATATATACTACATATACACCAAATTAAAATACTTTCACATGTATACATAATAGCGATCTACTTATACCAAAAACACATACTTTCACGTATATGCATAATAACATCCTACTTATACCAAGTACACATACTTTCATACACATATACACCAAATATGCATAGTTTCATATACATTCACCAAACACACATAGTTTCATACACATACACACACACAGATATATATATATATATATATATATATATATATATATATATATATATATACACACACAGACACACACACATCTATAAAATATCACATAATATATGCAAATATAGATATTTTGCAATTAGACTCAAAATTGACAGTAAATAGAACCTGCAGTGGCGGAAATCAATAGATGGTGGAGTGGTTGTAGTTGTCGTCAGCGGCGACAGTAACAACCGTTGGTAAAGCAGGAAAATTAAAAACCAAAATTGACATTTTTTTTGCAATTAATCACTATTATGACCTGGAAATCGATGTTACAAGAGAAAGAGGAAGAGAAATGAGCAGGAGATAACCTATAGTTGCCGAAAATGCCCTACAATCACTGGGGAAACGCCAAACTTATCGTTGGTATCTATTTTTCCCCTCTGGAATTTGACAATCGGTAGTTATCGGTCAGCGTGGTACTCCTTGTTAGCTGAATCGATGGATCGATGGTCAAAATTGGGGAAGAAGAAAATGAGATCAATTGGAATCGGAAGAAGTCAAAAGTGAAAGAGAAGACGTTGTTTTTTGTTATTTGCGAACAACAATTCCAGCGGCACCTTTATCAATAAGGCTTTAATCTTTAGCAGCGACAAACATCAACAACAACGACAATCTTAGAGGGAAGTTTACCGTAGTGTTTTTTTCAACCTCTAGCGGCGACATTTTCTCGCCAGTGTTGAGTTTGTGCGAAAATGAACGCCAACCATTGGATTAGATTGTCGATTGGACAATTGGGATTTACCATAACTTGTTAATGCGGATTTCCTGCCCAAAGCATTACCCGTGACATGGACCTTTAGCAGTGACTTAAGCTTGAGTCGCCGTAAAGGTCCATGTTGGCTACTAATAGCTTTGTCGATAATGACATTTTTTCTTACAATGTCATCATTGGTCAAGAAATGAGTTATCCCTTGATTATAAACATGTTGTAATTTCGATACTACTCAATAGACATTTTTAATGTCTAACTTACTATTGAGATTATCATATGCGAGTAGCTACTAATGCTTAGATGATTTAAGATATTTTAAAGGCTACTGTGATCCAGAAGTAACTTATCTTATGTAATGATATTCTAAATTGATGACCCTCTTCTAAAACATTTTTAAACAATATTGTTTTAAGATTTAAAGACTTTGGGACCAAATTCTACAAAGACATGTTTAATTACTTTTAATACTATTTATTTAGTTATTTATTATTATTTTTAGATGTAATACAAAATTTATAAAACATAAGAAGAAAGTTTTACATATACGTAGCGGGTAAACGAGCAACAAGCTGTACCACAACCCCTTTTTGGATGTTAAAACTAATTCTTTTAAAAAAGTCTATATATTTTGGAGTCGTAACATTAGTATACATGACCCGTTGGACTTTATTGAGTAGTTTCACAACTTCTGGCACAAGGAAACCGAAAGTATTAAATGCAAAGGGTATAAATGTGTGTTGATTTTTCATTCACGTTTTCTCATGTTTTGCCACTTTGGTTGATATAGGTTTTAAAGCAATTTGTCCCACAGTGAAAACCCACTCCCATACCTACAAGAGGGGGAAACCCGTGTTAGATCCACACATGTAAGTTTTCCTCCAACCCATCCAAATACTAAAACATCAGTTTGTCTTAGTGTTTATCTTCCTTCCAATGGATCAGTCAAAAAATTCACAAATGCCTCTTTTCTTAATGGAAACCCCAACGCGCCTAAAATGGTTTATAAATCATAAACCAAAAAACAGGTTTTTCAATATTTTACGGAATAAACACTATTTTTAATTCCTTAAAAATTTATAGGCAACGTGTATATATTTTATTTTTCATAGAATAGAACGTAAGTCAATAAGTCAAGATCTCTAAGAAACCACTTTATTTTATAAAGAATGGAGGAAAAAAATAAAGGGAAACACAATTATATAAACAAAATTTTAACTCCTAATCATAATGCACCAATAACCCTTTTAGATTCAAATTTGTCTCGATACTTTTTCTTAATTAGTAACAATTTTCTTGATATAAATTTTGTTCAAACATTGTTGGCTGGTTGGTGGTCCTAGCTAGCTATACTAAGATAACCAGTTGTCATACGCTGTATGGATTGCAAGTTTTCAAAGCCATGAACCTTTAATCATATCATAAGCGAAAGAAACTTTACTTTGATTAATTTTTTATACATGAGATATAAATTAGATTAGTTTGTAATCATAACGCCCCCACCTCTAATTAGATTAGTTTGTAATCATAAGGCCTCTCTCTCTCTCTCTCTCTCTCTCTCTCTCTCTCTCTCTCTCTCTCTCTCTCTCTCTCTCTCTCTCTCTCTCTCTCTCTCTCTCTCTCTCTCTCGATGTATATGTATGTATTTAAGTAGATTTCGTGACATCTGACACAGATGATAGCTGGGGTATCAAACCAGGAAGATGTGTGGTGAGCAAGATGGAGAAGCAGGGCACGTGTATTACTAACTCATCATCGCATCATCACGAAAATGTCGAACGCAGACTTCATGGTTCTGGAAATGAGTTGGTGCTTCATGTGCCCATCTTCCCCATCTTGACCACCACACCTTAATTTTCTTCAGATGCAACAGGTTCATCAATGCTGTCAATAAATCACAACTACGCTAGCGATATCATGCTTTAATTCTCCAGGTGACAAGTTTAACCTCCAAAAAAAAAAAAAACTAAAAACTTGATGTAAAAAACTGTTCCTTTTTGTTGATCCTATATCTTTGTTGAATCTTTTATGTGGGATTCTCCTTTTAATCGTCAAACTTTTAAAGAAAAATGTAGAACATATTAGTTGATCGCCAGGAGTCGTGTTTTCAACAAATCCGCAGTCAAAAAAGGTATTTTGTATTTTATATAGTAGTTCATGTAACCCTAGCTAGTTTGTTGCTATTACTTACTGTCTTGGATTTTCGTTATCAGCGATCTATATAAGCTAACGTGATAATTTGTTTGGCTTGAAAACCGATGGCAATTCAATAAATTTCAATCTGTTTTGTTTAAGTGTTGTGTTCAAATGTATCAATATACAATTGTTACAAATAATATGCACTCATAGATTATTAGGTATGTATATCTTGAAGGTTATAATTTATTTTAAAACAGTCTTCAAACAGGTTTATGTGCGCCTACAGGATGAAGCATGGCAAGAAAAGGGCCAACATTTGCAACGAAGTCATCCATACTTTCTGTGGGTTACATAAAAAAATGTCAATTCAATTTTTTATGAGTGAATATGTTGTTTTTTATCGATTTTATTACTTTTAGCAGTCTTTAAGGGTTGAGTGAGTGGAGCTCGATAATGCACATGTGGATCATATGTGGTATAGCAAACACCGCCCCTTGAGTGTGGCATGACATTCAAAACAGTGACGGAGCTTCGGCATGACATTCAAAACAGTGACGGAGCTTCAACATTCAAGTTGGGGGGCCGAAAGTAAAATATGTATAAAAAGTGGAGAACAGGGGGGCCTAAAGTCAAATTTTTTATATTAAGGTTTAATATGTAAAATTATTAAAACTAAAGGACTAGTTCTGGAGAAAAAAACAGTGCCCCCCCCCCCCCCCCTTATGAAGATCCGTCCCTGATGTAAAATAGCTAACCAACTCGGCACCCGCCCGCTTACCGAGTCTCTCCTATTTTCACAACATTCTCTTCTCTTTTTCTTACTCCCTCTTCATCTCTTCTCCACTCATCTTTCATGAAAAAATGACTAGTTGAAATGGAGATCGTTAAGGACAACACCACTACCCATTATTTATATTTTCCATCTATTTCAAATCTTTCATTTACGCCATGGGTAAAGTCACTACATGTTCATTAGAAAAATAATGTTATCAATGCGACACATCATCTCTACTATATGTTCACTAGCCATTTGAAATGATTATCATTCCATATTATTTATCTTTTTTTTTTTTTTAAATTTGACATTATATTAAATAAAAAAAATTATTAAACATAAATAAATATTTTATAAATAAAAAAAACATTAACTTAAATAAAAATAATATTTTTAAAATTCAACATATATTTTACTAATAAAAAAGTAACATTAATAAAACATTGAAATAAATAAAAAAAATATTACCCGTCGTCATCGTTGTCCTTAACGTCGGCCTCGTTCTCATTGTCCGCGTCCTCGTCCTCCTCGTTGTCATTGCTATTGTGTTTTTCGAATTGTCATTGTCATATGTGCTCAGTCAAATCTTGACGTAGATTATGATGTGTTTCACTGTTTTATATTTCCAAAATCCTTATAAAGTATGATGAGTTGTCAACTTGTATTACTGTAGGTGGATTGAGTATATCTTTTGGAGTATATATATAAATAGTCATATCCTCTTCTTCTATTATCATGTTATGGAAAATAACACACACTTTCATCACCTTCATAAATTTTGCCATATCCTATGCTCGTGTTGGATGTTTGATTATGTGTCACTTCTATTTGAGGACTCCAAATACCCACTCCACTTCCTTCATTGCAGATTCATGTGCTTACTTGAACAATTTTTGTTTTTCATCGGTCGAATATAAGTATGACTTGGCAAATATAATATACTCTGGATATATAAGATCACCATGCTAAATAACGTAGATACTCCAAGCACATTAGGTTGTTGTTTGACCCTACCATACCGAAAAAACATGTCAAAACCGTTGGTCATGTGAAACAACTGCTTCTAGTATAACAGTCGACATGTCATGATCACCTTGCGCGAATTGCCCTCGCCATGAGTTGGGGCAATTTCCCACACCTAATGTGTACAATCAAGGCTACCAAGCACTTCTGAAAATCAATGTTTAGCTTGACGTGCGGCAAAAAACTCTTCGACATCATTTCTTGTCAGATTTCGCAAGTATATGTCATCGTAAAGATCATTAACATACTCATAAAAAAATATGTGCATTCTCGACCGGTCCTCACAGACATTTTCAAATATTCATATGAAGCGTGTGCGGCTATGTCGTATGCCAATTTTTTAAGAGTTGTTGTGCATTTTTGAAATGTAGTAAACCACGTTTACCTCTAGCATCCTATCTCAATTGAAAAAACTCATAAATGTTTTCCAAATCTATAACTATACGTACGAATAATTTTCTACTAATATGAAAACGATCTTTGAATTTCGATAGGTTGTATAATCTATCACTAGGAAAGTAATCGTGTAGCAAAAGTTCATTTGATGCAATACGATCCCGGTTGATCGACTTTCTACGTTTCTACTCGATATTTGAACTGTCATCTCTTTGACGTACAATGTTGTATGCCGTGGAAAACAATATGTGCATAATCAACTCATCATTATTAGAATCATCTTCATCGGATAAAGAAGAAGAACTGGCACCCAAAAAGTTATTCATATTGTTAAGTGTATTTGTTGTGAGATATTTGATGTGTATTATGCGTTTGTATATATAGGTAAAGTTTTAATTTAAAAAACAGTTTATTTTATTAATGCTAAAACGGTCCCAAAATAAATCCCTAAATGGTCAAAAATCGAATAACCAATCAGGTAGCTGATATGTGCATATTTAGCTATATATTTAGTATAGATTTTTATTATTTATTAACTAATTATTTGCAAATTATGGATAACAAAGTACTTAATAGTGTTTAAATTGTATTTCCAGTCCAAAAGATATGCTCAGAAGCGAAAGGAAGCAGGAGAGGCGATCAAAAGCTCAGGAACTGAAGAATAGAGTCAAATCCTGAAGCTACTCGGTGAGTAGGAACATCTACTCTACGAGTACCCAGGAAGATTTGCGAAGCACTACGTAAAGTCCTTGCCGTATACGGATTCCACAAGGGGGACTCGGCGAGTCGGTTATCTACTCGACGAGTAGGCCCTATTTTCTGAAAATTATAAATAGAAGTCATATTCTCGAATTGAGGCTGGTTAGAGAATCCTGGTGGAGTTACCTTGCGACCAAGAATACATTTGGAGCTTTGGAAATCATGAAGAACCCTAATTCTCAATTCTAGGAAGATTAAGGCAACATAGGCTTACTTTTCACTTTATCTTTGAATAGAACTATGCTTGGTTTGATTGAATTCGTTTTTAGGTTTTTATCTGTTGTAATAGTGAACTAATTTCGTTAGTTTTTGTTTAGGGTAAATAAGTTTTCTCCTATGGATTAATTTATGTTTGGATTGATTGTTATTTGGTGAACATTGTTAAATTAAGTTTGTTAAAGACCCTTATGCATTAACCATAACTATTTTCTATTAATTGCCAAGTAATTATGCTTCATGAACATCTCTTAATTGCTTACCTCATATGATTTATGTGAAAACATTGTTATATACCCATGAATAGTGAATGTGAAACTAGGATTAACTAGAGAATAAGTAAATTAATGTGTGAGCTTGTGTGATAAACCATCAACAAGAGGTTAATTGAATTATTAATTTGATTAACTACTTAAAAGTCTTATTTAATCCGAATAATTAAACGAGAGAATTTGTTAGTTTAATCACTTGATCAATTGTTAAATTAATTTATTTTCTAAGGATTGGTTATAGCGAATGTGAATCTAATCACCTTAGTCGGTAACCAATAACAATTAATCCATTGTATTGACATAAAATTAACCATAGGAGTAAATGAATCGAACCTAAACAGAAACGCTTTTGATTACTGAATTTAGTTGATTTTTACTTGTTTTAGCTGTTAGTTATTTAAATTGTGTGTTAGATAGTTTGTCAAAGTTTCTAGTCTTGCAAAACTAGAGAAAACCTTTTACTTAATTTATTTGCTTAGTTAATTCTAGTTATTAGTTTAATTTTCCGTTCCCTGTGTTCGATACCCTACTTATTGAACTATACCACTAATAGATAGGTTCACTGCCTTGTGTGTTTAAATTTCATCTAAAAAGAACGACTAAAACCCGTGCATTTATATACACATCAAGTTTTTGGCGCTGTTGCTGCAGAACGGTTCAAAATTTAGTTCTAATTTATAGTATTTTCGATCCTTGGTGTGAGATCAATCTTGCACAAAGCTACTGCTTTAGTAGTTTAGGTGTTAGGTTTAGTTTTAAGTTTATCTATTTTTAGAATTTTTGTTAATTTTTTTTTTTCAGTTTTAGCCTTGAACTCACGAGTGCAATCGAAGCTACTCGGCGAGTCCATCACTGAAATTCAGTTCCGTTTTTATTTTATTTTTGTTCTTTTTACGCATGTTTTCTGTTTTGTTTGGAGTTCGTTTATGACCAGGGGAGGTAGTACACCTTTCATTCAACCAATTGAAGACCTGGAAGCAACTTTGAGGAAAAACAAAGGCAAGAATTGACTGTTGAAGAATCTAAAATCTATTTTTAGTAAGAAAAAGGGCAAGAAAGTAGGAGAATCCAGCATCTCTTAAGTGGCGGACGAAGACCCGAAGAAGGAGGATACCGAGTAAGAAACTGAAAGGGAAGAAACCGAATCCGAAGAAGGAAGCGATTTTGAAGACGAACACGCTAACACCATGGCTAATATTGATGAAGTTTCCATGGGTGAATCGGAGAAAAAGATATGTGACGATACTGGTCCAGGACCCGTGCAACCCGTGATTCCCGCGACTACCACTTTCGAACTCAAAGGCCACATACTTGCTCAACTTAAGTAAGTTCCCTTCTACGGGAAAGATCACGAAGACAAATATAAACATTTGGGCGAGGTCAACGATGTATCCGACAACGTTAATGTTACAAATGTACCTCGCGAAACCGTTTAGCTTCGTATGCTTCCCGTCACATTCAGGGGAGCTGCGAAGGTGTAATGCCCATTCATGGTACGTATTAATTCATTAAATGTCTTTTATAAAGAGTTACTCGACGAGTAGTAGCCCTAACTCGTTGAGTGGATGCCAAGTTGGACGCGGGTTTTAAGTGATGTACTCGGCAAGCCTGTAATGCCTGTGTTTCAAGGCTAGGCATTAATATTGACATAATGGTCTATGTTAACCTTTGTAAGTCATTTAGAAGAAATGAAAAGGAATTATGAGAATTTTATGTGAATTATGTGTTTTATGCTTAATTATTAGGATTTAATTAATTAAGAATAAAAATAAGTGTCAAAATTAAAGTGTGAGATAAGCCCAATATCTTTACATAAAGTTGTAGTGGTCGAAACAAGGATTTCGGGGATATAAAGAATGCCGGAATCGGAGTTATAACGAAGAAGTTATGACCTGTCGAATTTTCGCGACAAAACCGTCACGGTGTTGAATGCCGACACAACCTAAACGAGAATTGAAGGTCTCGTCATTAGTAGCACAACGGTAAAAAGTCTGACGAAAACGGGCGTCGGATGAAGAAGTTATGAATTTTTAACGGATTTCTTGTCCCGGTATGTTAAAAATAATAATACAAAATTTAAATTCAAAATTGGCCGACGAAGTCTAAACGTAAGTTGTAGAGCGTAATTTTAGCTACGCGTGCATATAAAGAACGTCAAAAACGGAGCTCGTATGCGAAAGTTATGGATTTTAGAAGTTTTTGCGCGAAAAACAAGAAAAATCCCCAAAACCGAGAAATTTCGCTGAGTCATCTCGGACACGTCATCCCTCGCATGCGAGGCCTCCACGTGGCACCTCCTGATAGGACCGAGCTTCGCGTGTCGTCTTCTGATTAGACCAAGTCCACGGTCCACTCGCATTCGGACAGGCTCGCAAGAGACACCCCGCGGATGCTCCTCGGACACCCCTTTCGCATACGTGGACTCTTCTCATTGGACCGAGGTTGCTGACCAATCCGAAGCTCGCAGCTGACCAGTCCGAGCCTCGCCAAAGCAGCCACCTGGTCCGAGCCTCGTAGACGTGTGACATCCCCTCCTCGGTTCGGATCCGAGCCTTCGGTCCTCCTCCCCTATAAATAGAAGGGTGCGAGACCTCGAAGCCCTGGTATTGATTATAAGCCCCGGAATACGCCACGAAGTGCCCGTGAAGCCCGAAAAATTTATCTTTTCGGTTTCGAAGCCCGACCTTTCGTAGAGCCCGGTTTCTCAATAAAACTCCCGGTTTTATTAGAAACAATCGATTTAGGAAACTTTTCACTAATCATAGGAAACTTGTTAAATTGTTTTGTGATTTTAGGACTTGGGGACTGCGAGACAGTAATTGGGACGAGTATTAGTAGGCGTGAATAGTAGTAGAGATATATACTACTGGAAGCATAGGACTCGCACTTGGATCAGGGAAAGTCACAAGGTTACCAAGAAGCTATTATTTGATTCCGTCTTGTTCTAGTCTGTCGTTACCATCGTTTCGGTAATGACTAAGAAGATGATTGTTATTCCGACCTTAGAGGTCATATCAAATTGAGTCCGACTACGATGAGTTTATTATGTGGTTAAGAGAACCAAGTTCGATCTAACATTTGACTTAAGCCAGAAGATTGAAATGAAAGATGATCAAAGCGATCAATAGAAGTATCGCACTCATTGTTAAAGAAGTTGGTAGTTAAAAATGATACATGTTGAACGGTGATTGTATCACACTAGAACACGAAGGAATGTATAATTTGTTCTGAAATTTGTCCCTAGGAGATCTGAGTCTAAGTAGTGCAGTATACAATGAGAGATCATTAGAACATGACCCATCGGTCTGTTACAATAAATGAAGGAAAATACTTATTCCAAGAAGAAGGATGAGTCCTCAATAAGGATTTATTTTGTAACTCGAAGGTTACAATTGAAAGTCCTATGGAGATCTAAAGCTTTTTAGGATTAGCTGGATATTATTACTGAATTATCCAAGGTTTTTCTTCGATCACGACTCCATTGACAGATTTTACCCACAAAGGAGTTGTCTATACTTGGAATGAGAAGCATAGGAAGCTTTGAGAAGTCAAAGAAGAAGTTATGTGAAGCATCGATTCTTTCGTTACCTAAAGGAGTTGATGACTTCACAGTTTATAGTGATGCCTATGGAGTTGGGTTAGGATGTGTTCTGACCCAAAGGGATAAGGTGATAGCGTATGCATTGAGGCAATTGAAAGAGCATGAAAAGAACTACCCCACTTACGATTCGGAGTTGGCAGCGGTAGTATTCGCCCTAAAGATATGGAGGCATTATCTTTATGGCACAAAGTGTAAACTTTTCACTGATCATAAGAGTCTCCAATATCTCTTTGATTAGAAGGAATTGAACATCAGGCAACGATGCTAGCTAGTATTACTCAAGGACTACGACTGTGAGATACTTTACCACCCTGGTAAAGCAAATGTTGTTGCTGATACTCTCAGTCGGAAGGTAAGTCTTGAAAAGAAAAGGGCCAAGAGCGTTAAGAATTAAAGTTGTCTTGACAATTGTGAAAAGTATAAAGAAAGCTCAAGAGGAAGCTTTAGAGAAAAATGACCGAAAGGAGGAACGTTTGAGTAAAACGTTGGTGTTTGATACAAACGGACAAGGACTGGAGGTATTCAAAGATAGGATTTGGGTACCTAGGATGGGAGGAATAAGAGGTCTTCCGATGGAAGAAGCTCACAATACCATGTACTCAATTCATCCCCGCAATACGAAAATGTATAGAGATCTAAAACCCTATTACTGGCAGCCGACGATGAAGCTCGAAGTTGCTAAAGTATGTGGCTGAGTGTGTAACTTGTGCCAGGGTTAAAGCACAACATCAGAAAACGTATGGGAGTTTAGAACCTTTACCTGTACCCATGGGTAAATGAGAAGATATCACTATGGATTCTGTGACTAAACTGCCGAGAACAAGGAACGGTCACGACATGATTTGGGTGGTCGTTGATCGCCTCACTAAGAGTGCGCATTTCATAGCAGCCAACGAGAAATGGTCTATGGATAAACTTGCAAATTCTTATGTGAAGGAAAGTGTGAGGCTTCACGGTGTTTCGTTAATGATTGTATCCGATGGTGACAGTCGTTTTACCTCAAGGTTTTGGAGGAGTCTATAAGAGGAATTGGGTACCAAGTTGTGTTTGAATACAACTTACCATCTAAAAACTGATCGTCAGAGGGAATGGACGATTCAAACGTTGGAGGATATGCTGAGAGCATGTACCCTAGAATTTCAAGGTAACTGGGATGAACACTTACCTTTAGTAGAATTCACCTATAATAATAGTTTCCACTCAAGTGTCAAGATGGTACCTTATCATGCTTTGCATGGGAAAAAGTGTTGGATGCCATCATGTTGGCTGGAAGCTGAGCAAAAGCAGTTTATGGGACTTGAAATAGTCCATTAGATTGCTGAAAAGTTGTAAGTGATTAGGGAAAAATATGTTAGTTGCTCAAAAGAGCTATGCTGACAAGAAAAGACAACCGATATCATTCGAAGTTGGAGATTCGGTTTCACTTAAAGTCTCGTCGTGGAAGGGACTTGTAAGATTTGGTAGAAGGGGAAAGTAGAGTTCAAAGTTTATTGGACCATTTAAAGTTCTTCAGTGAATCCGGAATCAAGCTTACAAGCTAGAATTACCGGAAGAACTAAAGAGTATTCATAACACCTTTCATGTGTGTTATTTGAAAAAGTTAACAGGAGGTGTGCCCGACATAATTCCCATTTCTGAATTAAGGTTGGACGAGAACAAGAGGTTAATTGGAGAACCTAAGGCAATCGTTAACCGTAAGACTAAGAAGTTGTAACGTAAGATAGTCGATTTAGTGCCTGTACGTTGGAAACTTATAAATGGGCCAAATCCCACCTGGGAAATGGAAAGTGACATAGTGAGTCGCTACCCGTAGTTATTTGTCGTTGTGTGATTCCGAGGACGGAATCATCCTAAGGGGGAGAGAGTTGTAACGCCCGTGTTTCTAGGCTAGGCATTAATATTGACATAATGGTCTAGGTTAACCTTTGTAACTCATTTAGAAGAAATGAAAAGGAATTATGTGAATTTTATGTGAATTATGTGTTTTATGCTTAATTATTAGGATTTAATTAATTAAGAATAAAAATAAGCGTCAAAATTAAAGTGTGAGATAAGCCCAATATCTTTACATAAAGTTGTAGTGGTCGAAACAAGGATTTTGGGAAATAAAGAATGCCAAAATCCGAGTTATAACGAAGAAGTTATCACCTGTCGAAGTTTCGCGACAAAACCGACACGGTGCCGAATGTCGTAAAAAGTGAGTTTTTGATAAACTACTTTTTAACCTTAGTAATCTAAATGAAATCCGTAGTGTTCGTTAAACTGAGAAGTTCGATAAAAAGAACGCCCAAATCTGACTTCGTATGAGGAAGTTACAATTTTTCGAAGTTTCAGCTTAGCAGTAGACAGGTAAAAACTCGTATTTTAGATCGAGCGATTTTTAGCCAACACAACCTAAACGAGAATTGAAGGTCTCGTCATTAGTAGCACAACAGTAAAAATTCCGACGAAAACGGACGTCGGATGAAGAAGTTGTGAATTTTTAACGGATTTCCTTTCCCGGTCTGTTAAAAATAATAATATACAACTTAAATTCAAAATTAGCCGACGAAGTCTAAACGGAAGTTATAGAGCGTAATTTTAGCTACGCGTGCATATAAAGAACGTCAAAAACGGAGCTCGTATGCGAAAGTTATGGATTTTAGAAGTTTTTGCGCGAAAAACGAGAAAAATCCCCAAAACCGAGAAATTTCGCTGAGTCATCTCGGACACGTCATCCCTCGCATGCGAGGCCTCCACGTGGCACCTCCTGATAGGACCAAGTTTCGCATGTCGTCTTCTGATTGGACCAAGTCCGCGGTCCACTCGCATTCGGACAGGCTCGCAAGAGACAACCCACAGATGCTCCTCGGACACCCCTTTCGCATACGTGGACTCTTCTCATTGGACCGAGACTGCTGACCAATCTGAAGCTCGCAGCTGACCAGTCCGAGCCTCGCCGAAGCAGCCACCTGGTCCGAGCCTCGTAGACGCGTGCCATCCCCTCCTCGGTTCGGATCCGAGCCTTCGGTCCTCCTCCCCTATAAATAGAAGGGTGCGAGACCTCCCGAGGGTATTTTGAAAACTTGTCACTTTTAGCCCCTTTCTCCATATTTCTTTCATATTATCATCCCCCGAAGCCCCGATATCGATTATAAGCCCCGGAATACGCCATGAAGTTTCCGTGAAGCCCAAAAAATTTATCTTTTCGGTTTCGAAGCCCGACCTTTCGTAGAGCCTGGTTTCTCAATAAAACACCCGGTTTTATTAGAAACGATCGTTTTAGGAAACAAATTGCTGCCCGGTTTTCATTAAATCAAGTGAGTGTGTAGTTACTTTCACCTTACACATAGATATGAAGTATTTACCTTGAAATACGTGTTATGTGTAAATATATTAATTGTTTAATTGAGGTGACTGTTTAATTCATGTTTTATACAAGTTTTAAACTGTACATGCTTTTTATCTACAAAATATGTTGGGTAGAACATGGGTAGATGAAAGAGTTGATGTGTGTTAAAAAGGTGAGAGGCCTTGATGTTGTTGTTGTTGTGGTTGTTGTAGTCATTCAGCAGAGTATGGATGACAACCATGGACTATTCTAGACAGTCTATGGAACACTAGCAGGCCCGCAACCTGTAGGTGTAATGAACTATATGTTCATTTGTTGTACTCTAAAACCCATTGACATGTATTGCAAGAGAGAATACCTGTAAATAATACTGTCGATAAATGAGAGCTATGGACTTAGCACATGTTGAATAAACTTTGGCAGCTATGGAATTAGTGCCCGTTGTATAAACCCCGGTCACGAGGTGACTTTGTGTCTATTCCTTAGGATGAATCCTTAGGAAGGAGGGATAGTTGATTCTTAGGGTAAACCCTTAAGAAATAAATAAAATAATGGGGTTTGGGATAATTCGGTTGATTTATTGATGTTTAAACATAATAAATTTATGTATTGTGGGTTGGAAACCCTATATGCTCACCAGGCTTCCAAGCCTAACCCACTCAGTTGTTTATATTATAGGTAGAGGACCCCGAGCATAGTTGGATGATGATGATGAGTGAATTTTGGATTATACGCCAGTAGTTACAAATAATTGTCGTAAGGCTTATAATGTTTTGTTTATGCTTTTGATCTGTATCGGAACATGACATCCTGAGGTTTTGATATAAAAAGGAAATGATATATTTCTTAAATAAAGGTTTTGACAAAATTTTATCATATTTTGTTTTGGGGACCAATTCCGCAACATCTTTTATAAAGATTTATCTGATTTGATTTTAAAAAGCATAAATTAAATCGGTCTTTTCTGGCCGAGAAATTAGGGGATGTCTCAAAGTCCACACCTAGACTCAAGGAGTAGGCCAGTCTCGAGGAAACCCTAATCCTTAGGGTTTGTACATATAAAACGTTCATGAAAATAAGGAGTTTTAAACATATAAAATGTTCATGAAAATCATTTGACGAAAACTGTTTGGTAAAACAGCTAATGGGTAGTAAATCATTTGAATGCTGCTTATTAATCACATGTGATTGATATAATAACTAGCATGATTCTACTTGTATCCCCCCCATAAAAACATTTAAAACATTGATTGAGGGGTATGAACTCACCTGTAGGAAGTGGTTGGGATGAACAGACTGTAACATGATGCTAGGTGTCAAGTGAAGACTTGTACACACTCTATGATCCTAGATAACATATAATATTACATATGTGCACCCAATTAGTCTCTAAACAACTAATAAACAAAGGTAAGACATCCTAGGGCATGATAAACACTTTGCATAAGTGTTATAAGTGGTAAGGATTGCATCTAAGTGTTGTAGGGCAAGGCTATTGGGTTTTAGGGTTCAAGGGAACCCCTAATATGAGTTTACTCCTCAATGACCATATCCCATTAAGTTTACGGTAATAAAATCTTGAGTTTACGGCCGTAAGCTCATAACCTTTTGAACATTTGTTGTTTTGAAGTCTTCTAAGCCAATTCATAACCTACTTCATGTTTAAGCCTTAGGAAGTGTTTTGTGGCATCAATACACTCCTAAATGGAGTTTACGGTCTATGGACCATTTCTTCATGAGTTTACTACCGTAAACTCTTATGGACTAAGGTATTTTGATGTTTTCATGTTCTAAACACTTCAAGGTAATAGCCTAGGTTAGATTCTAGGCAAAAGGAAGGAGTATGGGCCATTTATACCCACTTTGGGGTGTTTACGGTTTTGGGAGATCCCCAAACCGTAAACACATAAAAATGAGGGATTTTGGTGGTTTTCATGTGTTATACACATCAAGGAAGGATTCTAAGTTAATACCTAAGGCTTAGGATACGATAAAGCACACTTTTGCACACTTTAGCAGACTTTAGCACCTTTATTTGGGGTTCACAGTCCAAGAACTCCTTTGACCGTAAACTCCATGATCTTGGTGTTTTTGGGACATTTTCTTGATGTAAGATAACTTAATAAGCTGATAAATACACTAGGGTTGGAGTACATACTAGTTAGAAGCTTCAAAAGGTGCTAAGGGCCCAAGAACACTAGTGTGTGTTCTTTGTGTTTTGGAAATCTAGTTAAAACACATAAATGGATGGATGAAAAGATGTACAATCACTAGTTTAAGTGATATATTAACTTGAAAGAGCTAGAAACACTTACTAGATTGAAGAGATTGAACAAAAACTTGGATGATACTTGAGAGAGTTTTGGAGTTTACTCTTGAGTTTACAATTGAGAAATGAAGTGTCTTGGGGAGTAAACTCATGCTTAAGCATGAGTTTATGGTTTTTGGGGTAAATGAAGCCCCAAACATAAAAGTTTGGCTGTGAACTTCTAGGCTACGTGGTATTCGCGGTTTTGAAATTTCAAGACTCGAGTCGGCACATCCTTTCACCTGTTCGTTTAAAGATTAATTATTAAAATAATCAAACGAACTTTAAATTTTATAAAAACCAATAAAAGTGAACTTGACTTATAATTAGAAATGATTGACTCTAGGTTTTTACCGAATGAAGATTTCGGGTTGTCACATCATCCCCCCGTTAGAAGGAATTTCGTCCCGAAATTAGAATTTAGGTAAGGAAGTAGGCATGAATTATCAAGCCAAGAAGTGGGGATACTTCCTAATCGATCGATTTTCATGCTCCCAATTGAATTTGGTTCCCTGGTTGGCATCTCAACGAACCTTCACTACAAGGGAAACGACTATGAATCATTTTCACGACCTCTCGGTCCATGGTCACTATAGTTTTTCCAAGTAGGCGAGTATCTCATTAATCTCGATCTCGTCGAGTGGACTTACGAGAGTCCTATCGAAAACTTATGCTTTCAAGATCGAGACGCAAAGGGGAAAATGTACGTTACTAAGCTCGCGGAGTAGGTCTGGTCTGTGAGATATAGGACCGATTTTGGTAAGAATCTCGGAGGTCCTGACTATCTTGGATTTAGCTTTCCACGCGTTACGAAGTGTATTAAGCCATTTCTAGAGTGAGATTTCCAAAAGGATTTGGCCTCTCACTTGAAATTCCAAGGTTTTCTTCCTCTTGCTTATCTTCCCAGTCAAGGGCCACTCCCTTCTGAGTCAAAGTCATAAGAGGTTTCGGTAATTTGCGAGGAGTTCTGAATGGACTACTATAGTAGGTCTGCAAGACCTAGAATTTGGCGAATTTCTGTCGGCGTCTTCGGTGCCGACAAATTCCCAACGGTTTTGATAAATTTACAGAGTACTCAAAATTTCCCATCACTAATAGCGTGTATTAGAAATTTTGACTCTTAAATTCCAAAACTTGTGTTTAGAGAACTTCGCGAAAATTTTCTCTGAGGGCAATGTTTCCATGAGTTCCTTCTTACTACGAGGGTAGATAAGTAAGTCATTACAAGGATAATGTCGAACTGATCCAAGTAAGAATGGCATACCCTACCCATTAAGCTCATGAATACTGTGGGCGTATTGGTCCTATCCGAGGGGTATTACTACAGACTCGAAGTGTCCGTATCGAGTTCGGAAGGTAGTCTTTAGGACATCCTTCGCTAACACTCGAAATTGCTGATATTCGGATCTCGGTCCATTTCTAAAAGGTAATTTGTTCCTTGCGTTTGCTCAACCAATTCCTCTATGCGGGGCAGAGATAACGATTTCTAATGGAAATCTTGAAGAGGTCTCTGAAGATGGGGGACTTACAAAGCAATCCGTCTATCTTCTTGACGAATATGACCGAAGTTCTCTAGGATGAGAAGCTTGGTCTTTCTATTCTAGTGCTGAGTAGTTCTCTAAGTTGCCCGTATTATGCTTGTATTTCAGTGGGCGTTAGACCGTAGGGTGATCTGTTTACAGAAGTCTTACTGGGTTCTAAGTTTGTTCACATGATGATGCGATTACTCGTAGTCTTGGGCAGTCTTCGTCCTGACGCTCATATTAGACGTCATACATGGTTCATCAATTTCAGTCTCGTGTATACGAGTCGTATATAATTAAGATTGAAAAGGTAGTCGAATAACTGATTCTTATTTAAGCTTACATCCCAACTAGGAAAAGAAGTTAAAGTGGAATCATCAATTCTAAACATGTAGAACCTGGATTATATATCACCCCTATGTATACATTCCTCAGCGACAGATCAACCGTATGGATCTTTGGATTGAACTTGACGCACTGTACGAGTGATACTTTGGGGATTTCTTCGGAAAGTAAATGAACTATGAGGTACTCCATGCATGAGTACTTCGGTGTTCTAATATGACGGCTTCGCTGGAAAGGCGATTTCGAAGAAAGAGATGTACCTATGAAAATGGAAATGTGCGGATCAAATTGGGTCTTGTCGTATGGTAATGTCGGAATTATATGGAAACTAAAGACATTCGAATTGAACATAAAGCGTTACAGACAAAACACAACCACGCAACCTTCAATAGAGTTACAGTACTTTAGACTTACTACAAGACTATTGCTGCGAATAAGGTATACTACAAAAGACAAGTATAGGCAGCACGAGCATCTCTTTACTGACGGGATCTCGCAAAGGATAAGCCTCTATTTGCACTAGTTTTGGATGGTTTATAAGTCTGTTACAACAAGACGTCTTAATTACTTTTACGTGAGTCCGGAGTAGGTTCTCCTGTAGCTATGATCCTGAGAATCTTCCCATCAGTGCCCGAGTTCTTTGCTATTGGTCAATCCTTCTTGAGGTGCCCAATTTCACCGCATTGGTGACATATCTGGACAACACCAACATTGGTGGTGGAAGTGAAGTGTCGAGTAGAAGTTATGGGGACACGATTGCTTTCGTTGATTTTCTCTTTTGGACAATTTCTATAATAGTGCCCTGCCACACCACAACTATAGTAAACTAGGCTAGCTCCAGCAATGGAAGTAGTTCTATAGAAACAAGCAATGTGTCCCATCTTGTTGCAATTGTTGCATTACCTTGCTCAACAATTTCCTGTATGGTGATAGTTGCACCGGTCCCACTTCGGGAGTGTTCCCTCGTATCGTTTGACCGGTGTTGTGATGGCATGGGTTGCCACTGGTTGCTGTTGCATGGCCATCCTCTGAAATCGCTTGCGTTCCACTTTGGCTTGACGTTTTCTTTTCTTGAACTCTGAGTTGTTGTTTTAGGCGGGGGCGACTGTTACTATTTGTTGATTTCCCAGATCGTTACCACGATCGGGATTGTCAACTCCTTTTTCAGTCTTGTTTGCGTTGATAGCGTTACGGTTTGCAAGGATAACTGTCACGGCAGCTGTAACTGCGGCTTGAAAAGTAGTGGCGTCCATAGGAAAAGCAGAGGTTTCGTTGTTCGGCTGGTTGTTTCCGGATGAAGACATGATTCTGTTAACACGAAAGGTAAGGATTTTGTGAGTGATTTTGGTCGACCCTGGATGCACTTCAACTGTTCAAGTAAAGAGTAAGGGTATGTTCTCGAAAGTTTGACCTACATCCCTATGATGCAGTCCTAGTACGGATTGGAAGTATGTTCGTGAGGGTCTGACTTACATTCCTATGATGCAGTCCTAGTAATGAGTGGAAGTAAGTTCGTAGTATGGTCTCAAGACGTTTGTCATTCCAATCGAGGTATCGTTGGTTGGTGAATAACATGATCCAACCACTAAAAGAGACTTGGAAATGTCTCTGGAGTTAAATTACTATAGTCCAATGCCTTGGCAAAAGCATGTTTCAAATAGACTCTAATGAAAGTTGATAAAGTATTTGAATAAGGAATGACACATATGTTAGCCGACTACCAATATCTTTGATATTCATGACATAAAAGTTCAGGAAAAAAATGACCTTGTAAAAGGTCTTACATCATATCCAGAGTAGATAGTCCTAGATAGCATAAACGCCTAACTAAAGTACTTACAGTACAAGACAGTTTCATAGAAAATGCCACATCGGGCATAGACAGAAAAATGATTCCTTTTAACAAGGAAATTAAAGTAAAGCATCTACTACTGGCGAAGGTCATCCCTCTGGAGAACTCTCAATTCAGCCAGCTGGCGTTCCATATCAAGTAGGTGTCTTTCGTACACCCTCTGGCTTACTCGGAGTTCTATGACTTCGGCTCGTGATTCAGCTAGTGCTTGAAGCAGGGTTTCATGATCTCTCGCAGATCTCTCATGAGCATCTTCCAGACAAATGGTGTGGAGGGTATGCATTCTCTCATTGGCGACAAATTTTGTGATCTGATGTAGGGCTGTCCTGCCTTGAATCTCATTTCGAGCCACTCTGTGGACCAAGATTGGCAAGATTTTATCTGTTGAGCCCCGATTGCTCAGGTCATAAAAGCTTCAGTCACCGTTAAACGGCAAGGGCTGGTCTTGTCCTTGGCTCCATGTTTCCAAGCATTCCACCCACGGAGGCATCGGGCCATGAAAAGCTGGACGAGGGTTAGGATTTGGAAAAGGAGCTGCCTTGGGTAGGTTCTCAACCTCGGGTTCGGAGTTAGCATTATCCGAAAGGTCTTCACCATGGTGATCATTCAAAGGGATCGGATGATCATTCTGTAGTTCTTCTCCAAACCATCCAGCAATGACTTCGTTCAGAAGGTACGGATTGTCGTTGGGATGGAGTCCATGCATGTTATCTACGCGAGAATTGGGGTAAGAAAATAATTATTAGACGAACTATCTAGATAATTATTTAGAAAATTTTCATTAGTTACATCACTATTTTTGAAGTGCATACCAGTTATATGTAATCGAAACAGGATAGGCCTTCAAATAAGTGACCTTAACTCCAAATTCACGAAGAATAAGGATAAAGCAAAATTTTCATAGATTCTAAGTCTATCACATCCTAGTTACATATAGCCTTAGTGTATCCACTTAGCAACTATCAACTTAGTAATGAAGATCCTTTTTAGTTCTCAATTATGAAGTACTTATAGTAACACCAAATACCCCTATAGTATTTTAGGTTTATGTTCTATTGTTCCCATTGTGGTATTGTTGGTAAGATTTTTGACTTGTTGCAACCACACAACTACACTTAGGCACATGCTAGTCAACCCTCGGATATTATAGTTGATCAAGCTATATCTTCCCAGTTTTGACCATATGTCTCTAAGTCCACCTGTGTTGCCCAACAATCGTAATTCTTTTGTACTGTCCTAGTGACACTGATTTTAGTATGAATGCAGGTATGTATACTTAGTTTAATATTTTATTATTTAAAGTATAAACTCTTAATTAGAGTATTTTAATCCCGCTTGTGTTTATAGTTCGTATATCTTTTATGGGTCAATACACTCAATTCACTATAAACAATGCTCTGATACCAATCTGTCACACCCCAAAACCATGAACGGCGGAAACGTTCTGAGGCGGAGGAGGTCATGTACAGTATCACAACAATGAAAAGTAGTAAACAAGCAACAACATCATCCATTTCATTAATAATATCATTTTAATACAAGTGTGTTTTGTCAAATTATGATAAACACTAAAGTATAAATCAAAATGAAAGATGAGTCTTGAAAGAGCACCATCTTCTCTAAACCTTGCATCAGTACCTGTCCACTGTTGACCTGAGGATACAAGTTATTTTGAAAGAGAGTATCAGCTTTAAAGCTGGTGAGATCATAAGTATTTTAGTGACTTAATTTGTATGTAAGTATTTGTACGTGAATGAAATGTAAGTATTTGTATGTATATGAACTGTAAGTATTTGTAAGACTGTAATTGTAAGCATGAGTATGTAAAAGTTTTGCATAACCTAGAAAACCTTATGCTTCCTACTGAAAGAAGCCTTCTACCAAGGCTTCTAGTATCTAAATGTGTCTATTGTAAGAGTGTGTATTTTCCCAAATCTAACTATCATTAACCAAAATATAGTATTTACATTACCATGCATCATGTGAATGTTCACGAAGTGAATGTAATGGGGAAATACTAATGTACTGTAGTTTTATAATAAGTGACTACTGCTGTACTAACTACCTTAAACCAAATGAAGTTTAAAGTAACATGTGATCGGCATGTATCCAGCTACCGACTCAATAGTAAAACGACGATGTAAGACGCCGTAAGAAATGACATTTGGCACCCGTAGACTTGCAAGTCCCACTGTAGTGAGCAGCAAGGTGTAGGATAGTCAATCCATTGTAGATCTATATGCAAACTCAAATGCTCCCCAATTAAGTAGATTCTGGACACAAAAACGGTCATGACAGGTAGTGCCATGACCCGTTTAATGGCTCACATAACTGAATGTAATGTGTATGTAATGTATGGGCTAGCTGTATTGTGTGTTCTTCCTCTGTCTAGTCTATATGTTTGTTTCTGATCACTATGTATTATGTTTGTTTCTCATCACTATGTATTATGTTTGTTTCTCATCACTATGTAATATGTTTGTTTCTCATCACTATGCATTATGTTTTTTTTCTCATCACTATGCATTATGTTTCTTTCTCTTCACTATGTATTATGTTTGTTTCTCTTCACTATGTATTATGACTCATGTATGAACTGAATCTTTGTATGATTCATTGTTCTAGTATTAGTATTAGTAAAACCCAAAACTACGCCTATTGTAGTTTACTAGTAATATAACTTGTACGTATGAACATGGAACTATACCCTTGCTACCCAAATGTATTGAATTGATTGGGAGAACCTTTATGACTATATATGTACACATGATATATAACTAATAGTTAAACGACCTTCGGACGGATACCCGATACCCCACCAGACCACATCCCAACGGAAAAAAGGAAATAAGGCGGGTTAGCCTTCCTAAGCCCTTCAAACATTACTTATATAACTATACATATCTAGGCATGCAATTGACAATATAGAAGCTTAAAATACATTTTGTAACACCTTTGAACATGATTATTATCTAAGAAAAGGTCGACTTGATGTCAGCCTATAAAACGGGTTGAAAGTATTTGTTTGATAAAACAGTTTAAGTATAAAGAATCATTTGTTTGAAACACAATTGTAAATGAGTTTGAAATGAAACATACAGTGTATAATGAACAGTTTAATAAGGAGTTTTAAACATATAAAACGTGCATGAAAATCATTTGAAGAAAACTGTTTGATAAAACAGCTAATGAGTAGTAAATCATTTAAATGCTGCTTATTAATCACATGTGATTGATATAATAACTAGCATGATTCTACTTGTATCCCCCCATAAAAACATTTAAAAACATTTAAAACATTGATTAAGGGGTATGAACTCACTTGTAGCAAGTGGTTGGGATGAACAGATTGAAATAGGATGCTAGGTGTCGGCGTCTCTGGTGTTGACAAATTCTCAATGGTTTGACTCTTCAATTTCAAAACTCGTTCATCCCAACCACTTGCTACAGGTGAGTTCATACCCCTTAATCAATGTTTTAACTGTTTTTAAATGTTTTATGGGGGGGGGGGATACAAGTAGAATCATGCTAGTTATTATATCAATCACTTGTGATTAATAAACAGTATTCAAATGATTGGCTACTCGTTAGCCGTTTTACCAAACAGTTTCCTTCAAATGTTTATCGTAAACACTTATTATGTTTAAAACTCCTTATTAAACTGTACATTTTACTCTGTATGTTCCATTCAAACTCATTTGCAATTGTGTTTCAAACAAATGTTTCCTTATACTTAAACTGTTTTATCAAACCCATGCCTTCAAACCGTTTTATAGATTGACATCAAGTCGATCTTTTCTTAGATAATAATTATGTTCAAAGGTTTTACAAAACTTATGTTATGCTTTTTGTATTATAAATTGCATGCCTATATATGTATAGTTATATAAGAAATGTTGAAAGGACTTAGGAAGGCTATCCACCCTATTTCCTTTTCCTCGATTTGGATGTGGTCTGGTGGGATATTAGGTACCCGTCCGAAGGTCGTTTAAATATTAGTTATATATCATGTGTAAATATATAGTCATAAAATTCTTCCAGTACATCCAATGCCATTGGGTAGCAAGGGTACACATCCACATCCATACGTACCAATTAGATTACTAATAAACTACCATATGGATAGTTTAGGAAGATACTAGAACTATTACTAGAACGCGATATCATACAATGAGTCAGTTCATTCATGAGTCAATACTTTCTAGAACATTATAGTACATTACTATACTTGCTAGATAGAGAGAGCATACATTACAGCTAGAACATTACAGTACATTGCTATACTTGCTAGATAGAGAGAGCATACATTACAGCTAGAACATTACAGTACATTACTATACTTGCTAGATAGAGAGAGAACACACATTACAGGTAGCACACTTAGAACATTACATATACATAAATATGTTGACATAATTGTGACCCACTATATCGGAGCATGCCTTCAATGTCATGGCCCGAGATGTAGCCAGAGTCTCTTTGAGGGAGAGCCTGAGTTTGCGTATAGATCAATACTGGATTGACTATCCTACACCTTGCTGCTAGTTACAGCCCGACCTGCAGGTCTGCGGGTGCCAAACGTCATTTCTTTTTACGACCTACCTTTGTCGTTGTTACCCAGTCGATAGTATGTTACAATTAATCACATGATGCCTTAATATAAATCCGGTTTAAGGTAGTTAGTACAACATTAGTTCTTATAGCGCTACACTTCAGTACTACATTAATTTTCCCTTTACATATATTTAGTGATCTTTTCACTTAAACTTTAAATGTAAAAACTATATTTTGTTAATGATAGTTACACTTGGTAAAATTACACACTTTTACAATAAACGAACATTCAGAGCAGTTAGGTCTAGGTAGAAGGCTACATTCAGAGCAGTTAGGTCTTGGTAGAAGACTCTCTTATATAATAGTAGAAATCATAGGGATTTATAGGGTTTTTTAAACATTTACAGTTGATTTACAAAACATTGTTATACTTACAGTTCGTATACATTCTCAATACTTACAGTTCATATACATACAAATTAAGGCACTAAAACACTTATGATCTCACCAGCTTTAAAGCTGATACTCCTTTTCAAAATAACTTGTATCCTCAGGTCAAACACAGACAGGTACCGATGCAAGGTTTAGAGAAGATGGAGCTCGTTCAAGACTCATCTTTCATTTTGATTTATGCTTTACTGTTTATCAAAATTTGACAGAAAACACTTGTATAATAATTATATTATTAATGCAATGGATGATGTTGTTGCTTGTTTACTACTTTTCATTGTTGTGATACTGTACATGACGTCCTCCGCCCCAAAACGTTTCCGCCGTTCTTGGTTTTGGGGTGTGACACGTTGGCACATCCTTTCACCCGTTCGTTTAATGATTAATTATTAAAATAATCAAACGAACTTTAAATTTTCTAAAAACCAATAAAAGTGAACTTGACTTATGATTAGAAATGATTGACTCTAGGGTTTTACCGAATGAATATTTCGGGTTGTCACAGCAGAGCCACGATCGGTGTGGCAAGTGTGGGATATTGCACGATGGGGCGTGCAAGGTAGGGAGTTCCGGCTGCTACAAGTGCGGTCGGACTGGGCATATGAGAAGATATTTGTACAGCTTCTACCACCACCACCGCAACATCAGATCTGATTTGCTTTGATTACAACCAGAAGGGACATAAAAAGTCCCAGTGTCTGAGTTTGACAGCAGTAGTAGCAGTAAGGAAGGTGGTAGCACCTGCCCCTTCAACATTGAGGATTACAGACGACTGTTAGGGCCGAAGTGAGGCGCTAGTGGCGGAGAGTAGAGCTTTTGAAATGACAGCAGAGGAGGTGTGAGCGACTCCTGATGTGTTGATGGGTATGTATTCCTTTCATCTCTTTAGTATTGTTGATTGTTGCTTGTTCTTATAGCTATGTGTTTCTATATATAGGGTCATTCTTAGCGAACGACATATCAGCTACAGTCTTGTTTGATTCGGGGGTTACCCGATCGTTTGTTTCGCTTGTGCTTAGCAAGAGGTTTACCAGAGCTCCGACGGAGCTGGATTGTCCACTTGAGGTTGAGTTAGCCGATGACTGGACCGTCAGGGTCGTGAGAGTGCATAAGGGGTCTTCGCTTCAGTTATTCGATGAGCAGTTTTCGGTAGACCTGGTTCATATTCCTCTGCGAGGGAATAAGGTCATAGTAGGTATGGATTGGCTAAGCCCTAATGGTGGGATGACTGATTGTGAGAAACAGTTAGTGAGGGTTCGCACTCCCAGTGGGGGAGAGTTAGTGATTCAGGGCGAGAGGCCACAACGCGGACCAGTCCTTTGTTTAGCTGCGAGAGCGAGGCGCTACTTTCAGCAGGGTTGTGCCAGTTACATTTCCTATGTTTTGGATGCCTGAGAGAAGGGCAAGACGACAGTTGACGATGTTTCGATAGTGCGAGACTATCCAGATGTATTTCCAGAGGATTTGCCTGGAATACCTCCTGAGAGACAGGTCGAGTTTAGAATTGATCTGATTCCTAGTGCGGCTCCGATAGTCAAGGCACCCTATCGTTTGGCTCCCCCAGAGATGTAGGAGTTGTCTATGCAGCTACAAGAGCTGCTAGACAAGGGTTTTATCAGGCCGAGCAGTTCGCCTTGCGGAGCACCGATTTTGTTCGTGAAGAAGAAGGATGGGTCGCACCGTATGTGTATAGATTATCGGGAGTTGAATAAGGTAATGGTGAAGAACCGTTACCCACTCCCTAGGATATATGACTTATTTGATCAGCTTCAGGGAGCATCTTGGTTCTCCAAGATTGATTTGCGGTCATGGTATCATCAGATGCGGGTCAGGGATGAGGATGTGCAGAAGACTACTTTCAGGACCCGCTATGGTCATTATGAGTTTGTGATGATGCCGTTTGGGTTCACCAACGCTCCAGCCGCGTTCATGGACCTCATGAACCGCGTATGCAGACCGATGCCGAATCGGTCTGTGATAGTATTCATTGACGACATCTTGGTTTATTCCAAGACTCAAGAGCAGCATGAGGAGCACCTGAGGGAGGTGCTAGAGACCTTGAGGAGGGAGAGACTTTTCGCGAAGTTCTCCAAGTGTGAGTTCTGGTTACGCGAGGTGCAGTTCCTTGGTCACCTCGTCAACCAGAAGGGTATTCCAGTGGATCCGGACAAGATCGAGGCTGTGATGCAGTGGGAGGCCCCGAGGTCTCCATCTGAGATTCGGAGCATCCTAGCTTTGGCAGGGTACTATAGGAGATTCATCCAGGATTTCTCCAAGATAGCAGTACCACTCACCCGACTGACCGAGAAGTCGGTGGTGTTTCGTTGGGGGCCTGAGCAACAGACGACATTTGAGACCCTCAGACAGTGATTGTGCGAGACACCGATTCTTACCCTGCCAGAGGGAGTCGATGATTTTGTAGTCTATTGTGATGCCTCGATCACAGGTTTGAGAGCAGTGTTGATGCAGCGGGGGCTTGTGATAGCTTATGCCTCTAGACAGTTGAAGCCTCATGAGGCTAACTATCCGACACATGATTTGGAGTTGGGGGCAGTGGTGTTCGCCCTCAAGATTTGGAGACACTACCTCTATGGGGTCTGTTGTACCATCTACATGGATCACAAGAGTCTGAGATACCTCATGGACCAGCCGAACCTTAACATGAGGCAGCATCAGTGGTTAGATGTGGTGAAGGATTACAAGTGTGAGATCTTTTATCACCCGTGGAAGGCCAACGTAGTGGCCGACGCCTTGAGCCGCAAGACGGCAATGGCCCCGATCAAGGATATATGCTTGAGGATGACAGTGATTACTCTGCTATTGGATCGGATCAGGGAGGCTCAGGTTGAGGGCCTCAAGGAGGAGAGGCATAAGTGTAAGAGGATCGTGGGCCGAGTAGCTTCCTTTGATTATGACAGTCGGGGGTTGTTGATCTTTCATGGGAGAGTTTGGGTACCGTACAGGGGCAGAGTACGGCAGGTGTTCATGGACGAGGCCATAAGTCTCGATTTTCCATCCACCCAGGGGCGACGGAGATGTACATGGATCTTCGACCCGACTATTGGTGGCCCTGCATGAAGCGGGATGTCGCCTGGTATGTGGAAAGATGCCTGACCTGCAGGAAGGTCAAGGAAAAGCACCAGAGACCCCATGGCAAGATGCAACCGTTAGACATTCCCGTATTGAAATGGGAGGACATTACCATGGATTTTATCACCAAGCTTCCAAGGACCGCGTGGGGAGTGGATTCGATTTGGGTCATAGTGGATCGGCTGACCAAGAGCGCGCACTTTATACCGATACAAGAGAGCATATCGGCTGAGAAGCTAGCCGACATATATGTGCGGGAGGTAGTAGCACGGCACGGAGTGCCTGTTTCGGTAGTGTCAGGCCAAGATGTCCGTTTTACTTCCAGATTTTGGAAGCGGTTTCACGATGAGATGGGCACTCGTCTTCATTTTAGCATCGCTTTCCACCCTCAGACGGATGGGCAAAGCGAGAGGACGATTCAGACTCTCGAGGACATGCTCCGGGCATGTGTCCTAGATTTCGGTTGCAGTTGGGATACGTATCTTCCGTTAGCGGAATTCGCATATAACAACAGTTACCATGCGAGTATTGACCGCCTCCCTTCGAGATTATCTATGGGAGGAAGTGTAGGACCCTGATTTGTTGTGGCGAGGTTGGTTAGCGAGTCATCGGGAGCACCAAAGTGGTGCTCAAGATGACCGAGTTGATTCAGCAGGTTCGCAGTAGACTGCAGACTGCACAGATTCGAAAGAAGAGTTACGCCAACATGAGGCATTCAGACTTGGAGTTCCAGGTGGGCGATATGGTCCTCCTAAAGGTGTCACGCTGGAAGGGTGTTATTAGGTTCCGGAAGAGGGGCAAGTTGGGCCCCAGGTTCATTGGCCCATTTCGAGTTTTGGCTAGAGTGGGTCGGGTTGCGTATCGGTTAGATCTTCCGGCAGAGCTTAGCCAGATCCACAACACTTTCCAAGTTTTTCTGTTGAGGAAGTGTTTGGTGGGCGAATCAGCGGTAGTACCCCTGGAGGACATTCAGGTTGACGATAGACTGAACTATATCGAGAGACCAGTGGCGATTCTAGATCGCAAGGTGAAAGAACTGAGGAACAAGGCAGTAGAGTTAGTTAAGGTGTAGTGGCAACACCGCAAGGGTTTGGAGTGGACGTAGGAGCCTGAGGAAGATATGAGGGAGTACTACCCAGAGTTGTTTCCAGAGACAGCAGACTTCGAGGACGAAGTCTAAGATAAGTGGGGTAGATATGTAACGCCCATTCCTGGTACGTATTAATTCATTAAATGTCTCTTATAAAGAGCTACTCGGCGAGTAGTAGCCGTAACTTGTCGAGTAGATGCCAAGTTGGACGCGGGTTTTAAGTGATCTACTCGGATAGTCCGCATCTGGACTCGACGAGTAGGCCAGTCTGGAGGAAAACCTGATCCTTAGGTTTTGTACTCTATTTAAACTTCCTTATAGCCTCCATTACAGCCTCCATCACCCTTAGAGCGTTTCCCTCTCAAAGCCCTAGCCCTCCATTGGTGAGCTTGAGTGATTTCTTCTTGATTTTGAGTGTTTTGGTGTATTCTTCTAAGTGTAGAAGAGAAGAAAAGATAGAAGGTGCAAAGGAGAAGAAGGAGATCCAGAAGCTAGCTTCCATTTGCTACTTCATATGGTAATAAAGCCTCTACCTTGTTCATTTTTCTAGTAGATCTTCATATATGCTTGTTTTTCCACTTTTGAGACATTTCAAGGTCCAAACTCGAGATTGGAGATCCCTTAGGGTAGTGAGCTATAGATCTTGACATCATTAAGCCCCAAGAGCTCAAAGTAGCTAGATTTATGCAAAGCAAGGCCTTGCTCCAAACCTTTTGTTCCAATTTCTAGCTTATTTTGGTGTTTTAGCTTCATACTTGTAACATCCCGAAATTCAGGTTCAACCCTTTAACCGTTCTTCTTTTCCAAGTTGTCATGTTAGGTCCCTTTATGTAAATGCTAGGCTTGTGAGTATTCTGGGCGTACTAAGTAGTATGTTGCGCGTACTCGCGCGCTTATTTTGTACGCGGATTCATCCGGGTACGCTGGGCGTACCCAAGGTTATGTCGGGCGTAACTGGCCTAGATGCAAAACCCTAATATAACTTGAGGGCTATAAAATGAATGAGATGGCCTTGTCCCTCAGCCACCATCTCACAGAAAGAAACCATAAGAGAGTACTCCCTTCGTGCCTAGCATGTGTGTTAGTGTTCTAAGCTTCAAAGTGCCATTTCAAGGTGGTGAAAGAGAAGAATAGGCCATTGTAGGAGGTAGAAGTTGGTGGACAAGAGTAGATCTGAGATCTACAGAGGTTGGAGCTTCTTCCATAGGTATAAAGTTCAAAACTTACCTTGTTATTTGTGTTGTGTGCTTCTTGGACCAAATTCTAGGGTTTTTGGTCCCATGATGGAGACGTTATGAGCAAATAGTCTCCATTGGCCTAGATCTATCATATTTCAGGACTATATGAGTTGTATGTTCATAAAAATGAAATCTTGGATGTAAATGTTGAGCCATACATGAGATCTAAACTTTTGGAGGAGAAAGGAAAGGTGTTACAGGGTGTGGGAACCTTTATAGCCATGCAAAGGCTTAAAGGTTTCGACTTTATGGATTAAGAGGTATTAAAATGGCCAGATTTGGAATGTGAGATTATGTCTTAACTGTTTAAGACCTTAAATGAAGAAAGTAGGAAACTGGGATTTACGCTGGGCGTAATCCTAGTACGCACAGCGTAGGGGGTCGCGTTCCCCGATTCGGGAGTGCAAGGGTACGCCCCGCGTACAGGAGTTGGTACGCCCCACGTACTGCTTACTGTTGACTTATGTTGACTTTTAGGGTTTTGGTCAACATGTGGACTTTTGAGTCAGGGAGGGGTAAAATGGTCTTTTACCCTTCTGTGGGATTGTCGAAAGGGATGTAGTATAGCCTTGAGAGCCGTTAATGATTTGGAATGACTACTTGTTGTGATTAGGCGAGGATAGGTCGTTGTTTCGAGATTCCAAGATATCGAGCGCGTGAGTTACTTGACATCATACAAGGTGAGTCTTGTCACTATACTGTACCTGGAAGGGTACCTATGTGTGACCGGAAGGTCTGGTATGCTATAAGATATATGCATTGTATGCTATGAGTTGCATGTTTTGTATGTGTTACATATGTGATATGTATGCTATGCTTGATATGGGCTGGAAGGCGTTAGTATATAGGCCGGAAGGCATTAGGATGTGGACCGGAAGGTCAGGGAGTTATGGACCGGAAGGTCGACACGCGTAGGATAGGAAGGTTTACCGGGTTGGGACGGAAGTCCCCTGAGTCACATGGACCGGAAGGTCATGTGGAGTGTGTCCTGGAAAGGCGTATGTGTGTAAGTGGTATATTGGGGAACTCAATAAGCTTTTTGCTTACAGTATTTATGTGTAATGTGTTTCAGGTACTAATGAGGACCGTGGGAAGGCGCCGGCGTGACTCGTACACACACAGGCGGATTTGGATATGTTTGATCTTCGGATTTGATATGTTTTGTATTATGTCCATGTTACATTGGATTTTGTGGTTTGTCTTGAATGAAATTATGTTTTAAAGAAATGAAAAATTGTTTTGAAAATTTATGTCATTACAAGTTGGTATCAGAGCCTTGGTTTGAGGGATTCGGATGCACCTTCGGGCGTAACTGAACTAAAACTGAGGATTTGGGAAAATTTTCAAACGATAGAACTAATTTTTCTAAAAAGCAAGAAATTTTGAGACAACCAGAGCGGAGTAGTGTCTACGGTCAGCCAGCGCCCGAACGGTGAATCCCCAAAATGCCCTTACGTTATCTATTATGAGATATGATATGTTATATTATGCATGCTAGATCTGGCTAGGTATTCATATTAGGACTAGAGTGGCCTGATTTTGTGATGCCTTAGCCTAGGAAGGATTGTGCTGCTATGTGATGCTTGGGAGCGAGTAGGTAGCAATGAGGGGCTGATAAGACGTCTACCGAAGGGTAGCCTATGCCAGTGCAATATAGATTACTTGTGATCTGGGATCCAAGGAGGAAGACTTAGGGTGAATACTGATGCGTTGTAGGCGGTAGTATAAGGGCCCGTACTACCGAAGACACCGGAGCAGTGCGCACTTGTAACACCGTAAAAATTAAAAAGAATTTTTCACATTTGAAAACACATTTTAAATAAAACCATTCATTCATAAAATGTCATAACATCATGTTTTTAAATCACAAATGTCTCCCAAGATCAAAATACATCCAATCCCATATGTGTGTACGAATCAAGCCGGCGCCTTCCCGCGGTCATCACTGGTACCTGAAACACATAACACTGAACACTATAAGCATAAGCTTAGTGAGTTCCCCAAAATACCACACTAATCACATAATAGCCACTTGAGGCTGTAACTCTGTTTACCCTCTGGTCAATGTGTCTCAGGGGGGCCCTCCAGCCCCAACTCTCTGTGAGCCCTCTGGCCCTAACTCTAGGGACCCGAAAGTCCCAAATCTGTAACTCTGAATCATGCATATCACATATCACATAAATCACAACTCATAATAACATGCAATCACACTGGCATATAACTCTATAATACTCTGTCTCTTAACTCTATTACCACACTAGGTAAAGTATAGTGAGAAGACTCACCTCAGGTATCTCAGTAAATCTCTGACCCGGTAATGCTGGCCTAGCCTCCGCTTAGTCATATGAAAATAACACTCTATTTAATATAACTTTCAAAGGCTAGACTATGTTCTCTTATGACACTCTCAGAAGGGTAAAAGACCATTTTACCCCTCACATAGCTCAAAGGCCCCACATTAGACCATAACCTAAAAGTCAACCAAAAGTCAACTCTCCGGGTTACGCTGCACGTACCAGATGTGTATGCTGGGCGTACCCGGCTGCACCACAGAATCAGGGAGCGCCACCCAGTACGCGGCACATACTAAGGATTAGGTCCGGCGTACTCCCCTTCTTCAGCCCTTTTGCTCTTGAGGTCTTAAACAGTTAAGACCTACATCGATATTTTAGATCTGACCCCTTCTAAGCCCCTTAATCCATAAAGTTGATGACTTTAAGCCTTTGCATGGCTGAACAAGTCACTAAATCCCAAAATGATCCAACCTTCAACTCTAGAAGACTTAAAACACATGCATGACTCCAAAGTAACATCCAATATGGGAACTTTATGGCTCTACATCACTAATAACACTGAAAAGGGATAGATCTCGGACCATGGAGCACTTTACACTCATAAATTCTCCACCTTTGGGGTTTTTAGCCCTAAAAGGACACATACAACAACAACCAAAGGAAGAGGAAAGTTTTGAACTTTATACCTCCAAGAGTAGCTCCTTCCTCTGTAGATCTCAAATCCAAAATGGCACCTCAAGCTTTAGCCTCCAAGATCTCCTTTCCTCCTTCTTCTCCAAGCCACTAAAGCACCAACAAGCTCAAATCAACACTCTCTCACTCTAAGAATGATGGCGCTCTCTTTTAGGGTTTCACTCACTGATATGGAGGCTAAGGAATGAGCCATAACACCCTTTAAATAGTGCACAAGGAGGATTAGGATTTTTGCACCTGGGCCGGGTACGCCCGGCGTAACTCTAGGTACGCCCAACATACCTTGGCGACTCCGCGTCCAAATTAAGCGCCTGAGTACGCGCAGCGTACCCCTCTAGTACGCCTAGCATACTCACTTGCTACACATCCTCCACTCAAGGACTAAACATGACAATTCAATAAAGTACAAGGATGAAAGAAATGCACCTGAATCTCGGGGTGTTACAGCACTCTAAGTAAGAATCCTTTGGGTACTAAGGAACAAGTAGGGTTGAGTTATCGAGTGCGAGCATTCTTAAACGAGTCTTTGATATTATTATGTTATATTTCAGAGACATCATGGTTGGGACACACCACAGACCTGAGGTGAGCGGTGTGAGTGACGAGGAGCTTCGTTAGGTGATCCACGATGAGGTGGCAACGACGATCAAGGCCGAGATTCTAGAGATGTTTGGGTCTATCAAGACCACACTGATTGAGACTTTCAATGAGCGGTACACCATGGTGACTGAGGCTGCAGCCACTGCAGCTACAACAGTTGTGGCTGCTACCAGACCTCAGGGAGGTGACTCGTTGTTGTTCCGGGAGTTCACTAACATGAAGCGACCTAAGTTTGATGGGACGCAAGATCTGATCGCTGCGATGAGATGGATTGCTGATATTGAGGGATGCTTCTATACATGTTTATGTCCGGAACATCTGAGGGTTCGGTTCGCATTGAACCAGCTTCGCTTTGGAGCGAAGGACTGGTGGAAATTCGTGACGACAAGCTTTACAGCTGTAGAGATCTCAGAGTGACCTGGGAGAGGTTCACCACCATGTTCAGAGATGAGTATGTTCCCCTGGTGGAGAGGTAACGGTTGGTTGAGGAGTTCTTGACCCTCAAGCAGGGTACTGATTCGGTCACAGTGATTACGAGGAAGTTTCATGAGAGGGCGATGTTCTGCCTTGAGTAGGTGTCTACTGAGCAGGCACATATGAGCCGGTATTTGGGCATTCTAAGGAGAGACATTCGGGAGTTCATGTCAAACTCGACTTATCGGACATTTGCTGAGCTCCAGGAAAATGCCCGTAAGAGGGAGATTGAGTTGGGGACTAGTATGTATTCTGTATTTATCTTTTTGAGTTGAGATATTGTGCTTATATGATGATATGCGTAGGTACTTTTCTTGTGAGTTTTGTACCTGCTTTGGTGTTATTTGACTCGGGTGTGAGTCGGTCATTTGTTTCCTTGGCATTTAGTCAGCACATTAGTATCCGTCGAGAGGCGTTGAGTCGACCTTTGCGAGTTTCCATAGCTTACGAGCGAGCGGTGTATGCTACGGATGTGATTCGAGGATGTATCCTTGAGATCTTCGATGTGGAGTTCCTGATAGATCTAGTCCTGATTGTGATGGGGGACGTGTGTCATAGTGGGCATGGATTGGTTGAGACGATTTGGGGCTATCATAGATGCGAGCGTCAGTTGGTGACGATACGAGACCCTAGTGAGGGAGTACTTACGATGTATGGCGAGGGAACCCGATGTAGGTAAGCGTTTTCTTCGGCTGCCAGGGCGAGACAGAGTTTGCAGCAGGGCTGCAGTGGATTCGTAGCTGATGTGATGGACACGTGAGTGGCCACTGGGAGGCCAGGTTCGATTGATGAGGTTCCGATAGTGTGCGAGTTCCTGGATGTTTTTCCCGAGGAATTACCGGGTGTGCCTCCTGAGAGGCAAGTGGAGTTCCGTATCGATTTGGTTCCGGGAGCAGCACCTATCACCAAGGCGCCTTATCGCCTCGCGCCGCCAGAGATGCATGAGTTATCCTTGCAGCTTCAAGAGCTGTTGGGGAAGGGGTTTATTCGACCGAGTAGCTCGCCTTGGGGAGTATCGATCCTTTTTGTCAAGAAAAAGGATGGTTCACACCAGATGTGCATTGATTACCGGGAGTTGAACAAGTTGACGGTCAAGAACCGTTATCCGTTGCCGAGGATCGATGATCTGTTCGATCAGTTGTGGGGGGCGTCTTGGTTCTCCAAGATAGACTTGAGGTTGGTTTATCATCAGATGAAGATTTGGGATGCAGATATCCAGAAGAAAACATTCAGAACTCGTTATGGGCATTACGAGTTCGTGGTGATGCCTTTTGGGCTCACCAATGCACCAGCAGCGTTCATGGAGCTCATGAACATGGTGTGCAGACCGATGCTGGATCGGTCGATGATCGTATTCATTGATAATACTTTGGTGTATTCGACATCTGTAGAACAACATGAGGAGTATTTGAGGGAGATCCTTGGAGTTCTGAGATCGGAGAGGCTTTATGCCAAATTCTCCATGTGTGAGTTCCAGTTACGAGAGGTCCAGTTCTTGGGACATCTCGTCAACCAGAATGGGATATTGGTCGATCCAGCCAAGATTGAAGCGGTCACGAGGTGGGTGGTGCCGAGATCGCCCACCGAGATCAGGAGCTTTCTAGGATTGGCCGGCTATTATCGGAGATTTATCAAGGGCCAAAAGTGTGCCTAAGGCCTTCATTGGCCTTAGATAATTGTCTAGAACGTATCCTAGATGAACATGGGACTTGAAAACATAAAAATACCCCTTTCCATATGAGTTTACGACAGTAAACTCAAAAGGAAATGGCTTTGGGGCCGTAAACTCCTAAAAGGAGTGTCTTAATGCCCTAAACTCTTCCAAGGATTAAACCACCAAGTAGAATTGCTTCTAGGAATCATGTAAAACTTCAAAACACAAAATGTATTTAAGCTTAGGAGCTTACGGCCGTAAACTCAAGTGTTTACGACCGTAAGCTCCTTGTGTGAGGTTTATTGAAGAGTAAACTCATGTATAGGGTCCTTTGGAACCCTAAACCCATTAGCATTGTCCCACAACAACTTGGATGCAACGCTTAGGACTTATAACACTTATACAAAGTGTTTTCATGTTCTAGAGTGGCCCAACTTAATTTATTAGTTATAATTTGGCTAATTAGTTATATATATGTTCATTATATGATAACTAGGCTCGTGCGTGTGTACAAGTCTCCATTTGCCACCTAGCACCGTATCCGACACTTCAATCCAATCCACTCACTGCAAGTGAGTTCATACACCTTTAACTAACCTTTGAAATACTTTTAAATGTTTTAAATGCTTTAAACGGGGGGGGGGGGGGGGGGGGGTGGGTGGAATACAAGTTGAATATTTATAGTTACTACATCAATCACATGTGATTAATAACTACAAAACCAATGATTTTATTATCGTTCAAATTGTTTTACTTCAAACTACTTTACAAACTCTTTTACTTATCAATTACTTTTACTTAAACTCTTTTGTACTTATTATAAATTCCATGCTCATATATGTATAATTATATAAGAAATGTTTAAAAGGCTTAGGAAGGTCGCCCGCCCTATTTCCTTTTCACGCTTGAGATGTGGTCTGATGGGGTATCGGGTATCCTTCCGAAGGTCGTTTAACTATTAATTATATACAATGTGTACATATATAGTCATAAAAGTTCTTCCATATTCATTTGTACTAGTTACATCATTAGTAAGTTACCATCAGGGTAGCACAGGATAATACTTATACAATTGCTAGATCAATGAGTCAGTTCATTAATGAGCCAGTACTTATTACTATGAGAACATATAGATTACATTACTATGAGAACATATACAAATATACTAGAAGGAGAACATATAGAACTATACTAGAAGAAGAACATATACAACCATACTAGAAAGAGAACATATACAACGATACTAGAACGAGTAACAATACATTACATATACATGAATACGTTAACATAATTATGATCCACTGTATCGGAGCATGACTTCAATGTTATGGCCCGAGTTGTAGCCAGAGTCTCTTGGAGGGAGAGCGTGAGTTTATGTATAGATCTATACTGGATTGACTATCCTACACCTTGCTGCTAGCTACAACCGGACCTGCAGGTCTGCGGGTGCCAAACGTCATACCTTTTTACGACCTACATTGTCGTGTTACCTAGTCGATAGTATGGTACAATTAATCACATGATACCTTTATATAAATATGGTTTAAGGTAGTTAGTACAATAGTAGTTGCTATAATACAACACTACACTACTACAATAATTTACCCTTTACATACATTTAGTGATCATTTCACCTAAACATTAATGTACAAACTATATTTTGTTAATGATAGTTACACTTGGGAAAATTACACACTCTTACCATAAACGAACATACAAAACACTTACGCCTTGGTAGAAGGCTACTTTTATTAGAAAATATAGGTTTTTCTGAGAGATTCAAACTTTTAGAAACACTTACAAACATTCACATACTTTTATCATCAATGTTTACAAACTCATACTTAAAACCATGTTCAAACATTTTGATACAAACACCGACACAAAAACACTTATGAACTCACCAGCTTAATGCTGATAAACTCTTTCAAAATAACTTGTATTCTCAGGTCGTCAATAGACAGGTACCGAGGCCAGCTTTTGAGAAGATGGAGCGCATCCAAGACTCATCTTTTTATTTTGATTTACTTTTTGGTGTCTATAACTGTACAGAACACACTTGTATTAAAATTATATATTTAATGCATTGGATGATGTTGTTTGCTTATTTACTGTTATACTGTGTTGTGATACTTTACATGACGTCCTCCGTCCAAGAACGTTTCTGCCGTTCTTGGTTTTGGGGTGTGACAGATTGGTATCAGTGCATTGTTTATAGTGAATTGAGTATATCCACCCATAAAAGATATACTAACTATAAACCCATTTGGGATTAAAACACTCTGACCAAGAGTCTATACTTTAAATACTAAAATATTTAATTAAGTATACAAGTCTACATTCATACTAAAATTAGTGTCACAATGACAAGAACAAAAGTATTACGATTGTTAAAAATCACAAGTGAGCTCGGGGATGTATGGTCAGTCCTGGGAATGGCATAGACTGATCAACTATACTGGTCTGAGGAGTGATTAGTATATGCCCTAGAATGGTTAGGATATGTTAACAAGTCTAAAAACTTACCAACAATACCACAAGGAGAACAGTAGAACCTAAACTTAAACTACTATAGGGTATTTTGTGCTACTACAAGCTATTTATACACTAGATTCTTATACCTCTGTTCTCGCGTAGATTTAAAAGGTTGGATTCCATCATGGCGACCCGTACTTCCCAAATGAAGGCAATGCTGGGTGGATCGAAGAAGAGCCCGAAGATGAGCATCCAATCCCTTTGGATGATCACGTCGCAGAAGGATTTTCTAATGGATCTGACTCTGAGCCTGAAGTCAACAACCTACCGCCAGTAGGTCAAGCCCTAAACAACAATCCCCGACTAGCTATCACAGGTATCACACCCTTGTGGGCAACCAACTTGAATCGCTGGAGTGACGAACAGGGTCAACCCTTACCTTACTTTGGGGACCGAAGCTTTTACAATCTCAGCGAAGGTGGCTCTGCGGATCGAGCTCTGCTCGTCATTATCTGCAGAATAGCTCGTAATGATGAACAAGGTCGAGTAGCCATCGACCGATTCATGGAGATTAAAGCCAATTCTCGTGTCAACACAGTCCGCATCCACCGTCTTGAAGAAGAAATGGAAAGGACTAGGAGAACCAATGAAACCCTGCAGCAACAGCTGGCTACCTCCCGAGCCGAAGTCATAGAACTTCGAGTTCATCAAAGGGCTCATGAACGACACCTTCAAGAGGTGGTTCATCAAGTGTCAGACCTCAGGGTTCGTCCAAGGAATTCCCATCGCTGTTAGAAGATGTCTAGTACATCTTTGTGTTTTGATTAAGGAATAACCTTTAGTATCTGTGCTCTATGTAGCACTTTTCTGTAAAATATTCCTAACTTTCAGTACTCTAACTAAGAATCTAGGAACTGTCAAACTTTCCATATGGTATGATGTAAGACCTACTGTTAGGTCGATTTTCCCTGAACTTGTTACATCAGTAATACCAGTATTATTAACAACTACCTAATCTGTGGGAAAAATCTGTACACTTGTGTTTTCCTACTAATCTTCTATGTTGTGATCTCAAACACTCATTCAACTGTTGGGCTATGGTTAGTTAGTCCATGTGTCACTCTCAACCCACTTAAAATTGATTCTTACCATTTTGTTTATCTTTATAAACTTATAGCTGAAAGATGCATCCTCGCAAATCTCCCAGACATAATCCTCCACCTCCACCACCTCCTCCTCCTCAGGTCATCGATATTGCAGCCTTGAATGCTGCAGTAGCTGCAGAAGTGGCAACTGCTATGGCTCAGTATCACTCTACTGATGCCAGCAGAGGCGGAACCCCTATTGACTCTATTCCTACTGAAATCCCTATGCGGTCGAGGGGGTGCTCCTACAAGGATTTTATCACAACTAGAAATTTTGGTGCCTTGTAACTACAACACTAATTGTGAATCAAAGACATAAGAGCATGTATGATGCATACTCTATGACAACAAAATTTCAAACAAACACCCCATGCAAGCATTTCAAGTAGTCAATAAGCAATTGGAAACCCTAGTAGTTCTTGTTTAAGTCCATTTTGGACTAGGAATTCCTTATTGGGCCCAATGGACCAATAAGCTTCCAATTTGACCATCTTGGGCTTACAACTCTTAAATGGGCTCTAATTGGACCCACTTCCATTTATTTCAATGTTTTGGGCCATATTGGGCCTAGAATGAAATAAATTAATTATATGAACCATTTTGGGCCATAATTAACCTAATTTAGCCCTAATAGGTCATAAGACTCATATTTATATTTATTAGGACCAAAAATCACTCAACATAACCATGAAAATTGGGCCTAAGCATTTAAGGCCCAAACATTCTCTTTTCCCTATCCATTCTCGGCCCAAGACAAACCCAAGAAGAAGGGTTGACTTTTTCTAGCCACCTCATTGTTATTTTGTGGGTAACTAGGCCATTATTCATCATGCATCCAAGCCTTACTCATGTTTCCATGCACTCTCTCCCTCTTCTTTTTCCTTTCGGCTGAGAGTCCCCCATACACACACACTTCACAACAAAATTCTCCCTAAATCACTCAAGGATCATCCACTCTTCTTCATCCAAAAATCTCGAAAATTTGGCTTGAAGTCTAAGGATTTTCATCAAGAAACACATCATCTAAGGTAAGTTGATGTTAAACCCATGATCCAGGTACTTCATTTCATCAAAATCTTTTCTAAATCCATTCAATCTTATGATGTTGCACCTTAGAAGCTCCTTAAGTTCGAGATCCTCAAAGAAAGGTTGCTAGGATCGAATTCTTCTTCATCTTTTCCTTCCAAAGCAAAACCAACTCAAGGTGAGCTTCATACCCCCTTTCTTTCAGTTTTTATAAGTTTTTATGGGGGAGAATACAAGCAAATGTGTAGATCTATGAGTAAATGTATGCCTTGTGTGATTATTATGCTTGTATGTATGATTTTATGTGTTTTATGATGATTATGCTAGCCAAAAAGTACCTAAACATAACTTACACCATTTCATACTAATCAAGTCAAGAAAAATACTTCATTTGGTTAGGAATATCATATTTGGCCATAAAACCCATTTTTGGGCTCAAATTGTCAAAAATACAAAACTAAGGGCCCAAAACTACAAATGATAATTTCTGGAGCTTGGAAAGGGTCCAAACAGTTTCTAATAGAATTTTTCTGAATATCAACATTTTTGAGGGGCTTAAAATGTAATTTTTGAATATAATGGGCTAAAATGGGCTTTTCCGCCCAATAAGCCCCAAATTGCGAGATTTATGAAATTGAGGGGCTGGAAAAGCAACTTTCTGTAAAACAGAGGATTACATGTGTATTAAAACCATTTCAAAGGTCAAAAATGTTTTTCAAAGTCAAAAGCGATAAAAAATGCAAAAATTTTCCATTTTGGGCCAAAACTGTAAAGTGTGCGAAAATGGGGTTTCCAACCGAGAAAAATTCATTTTTGAAGGACTTAAGTTGTTTATCAAGTAAATCTGGGCTGAAAATGCCTTTTCAATAAGTGTTGATACAAAAGTGTCAAGAAAAATGGTTTAGGGACTAAAATGGAAATTTTTTTATATAAAGGATTAAAACTGTAAATTTTATCCAAGAAGGGTCGTGAGAAGGTAAAATCTTACTTTAAACAAATAAATCCTTTAAGATAAAATACGAGAACAACGACTACCGGCGAATCGTAATAACAAATGCACTTTCAACACTAATATCGTTACCCAACGAATTGATTCGGTCTCGAATCAATAGCAAATCAAAAATTCAATAAACAATAGTACTTCAATAAACACGCGAAATCTACGAGGAGTCAATATTCAATCTTTGGGCTTGAAAGTTTCAAATCGTGCTTGTTGGGCCTAGCTAGCCCAATAACATGATCTTTAGGCCCGAAGGGAAAGCGCTTACATGTTAATGGGCCTTCTATGACCTAATTCCATGTAAAAGGACTTTCAATAGCTCTATTGTGCTGTTGGGCCCCAAGGGTCCATTGGTACTGCTAGCGAAGTCGAGAAGTCAAATGCGAGACGGGCTAAGTGCCTTTCGCATTCCCGAGAGACTTGAACGACTCATGGAAATAAAGGGGGCTTCGTACCCTCCTTTCTCTTCGGTTGTGGGGTTATGAGAAGTCAGGGTGGTCGGATTAAGTGAGTAGTACGGACGACGCCTAAGGGATCGTTTGTTATTGGTAGTTATAAACTAGTCATTTTCATTAATGCGTGATTATAGCGACTCACAACCCATAATTAATCGAACAACACCTGGGTAATCATAAACAATCGTTGTACCGGTATAACAATAAATAAGACATGTAATTTTATGTATTGGGAAAACATCGGGTTTTCCCGGGGAGTTCAACACTTTTAGCTTCGTGATGTATACAAAGTTTAACAATTATACACGTTTACAAGAATCAACAAGCATACTTACGGATCTTCACACTTTTTTCTTAAATACAATACTCTTTTCAGAAAATATCGGATTTTATGGCTTTCAAACTTCACAAAACTCATTCTTTTTCACAACCATGACTTATGAACTCACCAACATTTCATATGCTGAAATTTTTCCAAAATACTTGTATACTCAAGTAACAGGTAAACCGAAGAATAGGTATTCAGTGATGTCATGGTGTTTTGTTTAAATTAGTATCAAACGGTTTAAGTTATGGAAATGTATTGTTTAAAACAATGTACTGAATGTAAACAATATCAGTTGTAATATTTCAATGCATGGTGATGAATGATGTTATGATTCATGTATAATCATTGTAATGGTATTTAATTGAGTCACAATAGCCCTCGTACGATTCCGCCGTCTGGTTCGGGGGTGTGACAGATTTCACCAACTGAAAGTCGAAGTCCTTCCAGGGAATCGGTAGAGTCATTGCCCTCTCGCAATGGTTCGAGAAGACTGAATCAGTCTTCGAAGTTTGTTCATGCCCTGCTGCGAGAAAAGTCAAATATGGCGCACGCACCTTTGAAGGATAAGCCCTGACGTGGTGGAACGGCCACGTTAAAGCACTAACTCTCGTAGTGGCGAATGACATGGGTTGGGAAACCATGAAGGACCTTATGATTGAGGAATATTGCCCGAGGGGCGAAATCCATAATTTGGAGCAACAACTGTGGAGCCTAACCATGAAGGCCACCAACGTAGTCGCATATACTGCCAGATTCAGCGAACTGGTGGCCCTCTGCCCCAATATGGTTCCCACTAAAGGGAAAAAGATCAAAAGGTACATATGGGGGCTAGTTCCTCCGTATCAGGGAAATGTCGTATCATCAAACCCTGCTACCTTCGACAGTGCCAAGCGACTGGCACAGCGACTCATTGACCATGGAGTCAAATCCCTATCAGCAACAACAACCCTAGCCATCTCGGAACCCTCCAAACCCGCTGACACTAAGCAGAAGTTCTGGGAGGAGAAGAAGAAACAGCGAGCTGCCAAAAAACAACAAATTGTGGCAGTGCATGCCGCAATACCCCATGCTGCTGCTACTGCTCTGATGGGGCAGTATGCTGGAAGTTTGCCTAAGTGCAGCAAATGCAACTACCACCACAACGGCCCCTTCCGTGAAATGCAGTGCTCTAACTGCAACAAGAAAGGACACACAGTCTGTTTCTGTGAATCTCCGGCGAGGCCGATCACCTAAGTCCCCGGCTCTTGCGTGAGCCAGACCTGCTATGGATGTGGCGAAGCGGGCTACTATAAGAGGGACTATCCCAAAGCAAAGAATGCAGGTGGAGTAGGGAGAGTACTAGCGATAGGCCATGAGGAAGCAGTTGCTGACCCGACCGTGGTGACTGGTACGTTCCTCCTCGATAACTCCTATGCATGCATTCTCTTCGATAGTGGAGCGGAGCGAAGCTTCCTGAACCAAAAATTTGCTCGCATGCTTAAACAACAACCACACACACTTAAAGAACAATTCACAGTAGAAATGGCTAATGGAAAACAGAGAGCACAAGTAGCATATACTTAGGATGTACCGTAACTCTACATAATCATTCATTTCCAATCGACCTTATGTCGGTCTCGATTAAAAGCTTCGACGTTATCATCGGCATGGATTGGTTGAGTCTTCATCGCGCCGACATCATGTGCTACGAGAAAGCAGTCCGTCTAAACCTCCCGTCTGACGAAACTCTTGTCGTCTATGGCGACAAACCCAGTGCGAGTCTTCGTATTATAACAAGTATTCAAGCACATAAGTATCTACGTAAAGAATACCATGCTTTCCTTGCTCACGTAGTCGATACGAGCCTCGAAACGAAGGAACTAAAGAACATTCCTGTAGTGAGCGACTTTCTCGACATTTTCCCAGAAGAGCTACCAGGATTACCTCCGCAACGACAAGTCGAGTTCAGAATTGACTTAGTCCCAGGAGCTACCCCAGTAGCCAAGTCGCCCTACCGATTAGCACCAGCAGAGATGCAGGAACTATCTAGTTAACTTAACGAACTGCTCAGTAAGGGCTTTATAAGACCAAGTTTCTCGCCTTGGGGAGCACCGGTCTTATTCATTAAGAAGAAAGACGGATCATTCTGTATGTGTATCGACTACATAGAACTCAACAAACTGACGGTCAAGAATCGTTACCCTCTGCCTCGCATAGACGATCTATTTGGCCAATTGCAAGAGGCGAACTACTTTTCAAAAATTGATCTAAGATCCGGATATCACCAGTTACGAGTGCTAGAGGAGGATGTTCTGAAGACAGCTTGCCGAACTCGTTACGGACACTACGAGTTCGTGGTGATGCCGTTCGGATTGACCAATGCACCCGCAGTTTTCATGGATCTGTTGAATAGAGTATGCCGACCTTACTTGGATCAGTTCGTCATTGTCTTCATCGATGACATCCTGATCTACTCCCGAAGAAAGGAAGAGCATGGCGATCACCTGCGACAAGTTCTAGGAACTTTACGAATGGAGAAGCTCTATACGAAGTTCTCTAAATGTGAATTTTGGATCCAAAGAGTCGAATTCTTGGGACACGTGGTAAGCGAAGAGGGAATCCACGTGGACCCATCCAAAATTAAGGCCAATGAGAACTGGTCAGCACCGAAGACGCCTAAAGAAATTCGTCAATTTCTAGGTCTCGCTGGCTACTACCGCAGGTTCATACAGAACTTCTCCAGAATTACAAAAACTCTTACAACACTGACCCAGAAAGGCGTGGCCTTTGACTGGGAAGAGAAACAGGAGAGAGCATTCCAAAAGTTCAAGCGATCCTTGTGCACCGCACCAATATTATCCCTCCCAGAAGGGATAGAAGACTTCATTGTCTATTGTGATGCGTTAAATCAAGGGCTCGGTTGTGTTCTGATGCAACGGGGTAAGGTCATCGCCTACGCCTTGAGACAGCTGAAGACACATGAAGTTAACTACACGACCCATGATCTTGAGCTAGGAGCAGTTGTTTTTGCCCTGAAGATCTGCAGACATTACTTTTATGGAACGAAAAGCACCATCTTTACCGACCATAAGAGTTTACAACATATATTCGAGCAGAAGGAGCTCAACATGCGACAACGACGGTGGGTCGAACTACTCAATGAATACAAATGCGATATTTGTTATCATCCGGGTAAAGCCAACGTAGTAGCAGACGCCCTCAGTCGGAAAGAATATTCTGGCCGAAGAGTCAAGTCATTGACAATGACTATCCATTCACACTTGTCGAAGCAAATTCTGGCGGCCCAACTTGAAGCCATGAAACCTGAAAACTTGACGAGTGAATCCCTTAGAGGAATGGATAAAAATTAAGAAGCCAAGGGTGGCAGAGCCTTATATTTCATGAACCGGATTTGGACACCGAAGCACGCTGGTTTCCGAGACTTGGTCATGACCGAGGCGCACAACACTCAATATTCCATCCACCTGGGTTCAGATAAGATGTATATGGATCTTAAAAAGCTATACTGGTGGCCTAATATGAAAGCATAGATTGCTACCTTCGTAAGTAAATGCCTTACTTGCGCAAAGGTTAAGGTCGAGTACCAGAAGCTCTCCGGTTTACTACAACAACCAGAGATTACAGAATGGAAGTGGGAGCGGATCACTATGGATTTCATAACCAAGTTGCCCAAGACAATGGGTGGACTTGATACCATATGGGTCATCGTCGATAGATTGACCAAGTCTGCGCACTTCCTGCCTATCAAAGAAACTGACAAGATAGAGAAGCTTACGAGAACATACATTAGGGAAATCGTACGACTACATGGTGTTCCTATATCCATTATCTCCGATAGAGATAGTAGGTTCACCTCAAGATTCTTCCAATCGCTACAACATTCCCTGGGAACAAGGCTGGACATGAGCACGTCCTACCATCCACAGACCGACGGATAAGGTGAGAGGACCATCCAAACACTGGAAGATATGTTAAGAGCCTATGTGATTGAATTTGGAAAGGCATGGGATACTCATTTACCCCTTGTCGAATTTTCCTACAATAACAGTTATCACACGAGCATCAAGGCTGCTCCATTTGAAGCCGTCTATGGCCGAAAGTGCAGATCCCCTCTGTGTTGGGCTGAAGTGGGTGATACCCAATTAGCTAGGGGGCAAGTTTCTAACAGTACTCTCACAGGCCCGGAAATCATTCGAGAAACGACAGAGAAGATCGTGCAGATTCGTGAACGATTGAAAGCCTCTAGAGACCGACAGAAGAGCTATGTTGATAAGCGAAGGAAACCTTTGGAATTCCAGGTGGGAGACCGAGTCCTTCTTAAAGTCTCACCCTGGAAGGGCTTGATACGCTTCGCTAAGCGTGGGAAGCTTAATCCAAGATATATAGGGCCCTTCAAGATTCCCACAAGAATCGGCCCTGTAGCTTACAAACTAAATCTACCCGATGAACTTCGTAATGTACATTCTACATTCCACGTATCTAACTTGAAAAAGTGTTTGTCCGACGAGACTCTTGTAATCCCGCTTGACGAGATCGAGATCAATGAGAGCCTCAACTTCGTGGAAGAACCAGTAGAGATCATGGACCGAGAAGTCAAGCAGACGAAGCAAAGCCGTATCCCGTTTGTGAAGGTTCGCTGGAACGCCAAGCGAGGACTGGAATTCGCTTGGGAGTGTGAGGATCAGATGAAACTGAAATATCCTCGCCATTTTACTTAGTTATTTGTAACTACTTATTTGCTTAAATTCTAATTTCGGGACGAAATTCCTTCTAAGGAGGGGATGATGTGACAACCCAAAATTTCCAGTCTGTACGAACATTATTAGGTCAATAGAAGTTAGATCAGTTACAGTAAATTTTCAGACTTTTCCGAATAAGTTTGAGTATTTCAGGATTTACATTTAAGGAGATATCAGGAGAGTGGATGCACATGGGTTTGTGCAACTCGTGTATTTCAAAACTTTTTGATATTAGAGTTCATTTCTTGAATAATAGTATTTTCTGCCAAAAATCCCAGGACTATATATATGATTCTTAACCAAATTATTTCATTAGTTACATTTCCAACTAGAGAAAAGCCATTTTCTCTCTCACGGATCTTCGGGTTTTCATCCCAAATCGTGAGTACCTCTCTCTAGTTGTGTTATATGGATTATAATGTGTTTAATAACATAGATTTCATAGCAAAACTGCAAGATTCGAGAGTTTACCGCCCAAGAACACCTTGGGGAGTAAACTCTTTTATAAGGGTAAAATGATTCCTACTCCCTTCCCCTTGTTAAGTAACTACCTTAGACTTGTATGTAGGTGTATTTAAGACTAGAAATCATCCATGAACACCAAGATTTAGGTGTTCACGACCCATGAAGTTCATGGACCGTGAACTCCAAACTCAAGGGCCAAAAGTGTGCCTAAGGCCTTCATTAGCCTTAGATAATTGTCTAGAACCTATCATAGATGAACATGGGACTTGAAAACATAAAAATACCCCTTTCCATATGATTTTATGGTAGTAAACTCAAAAGGAAATGACCTTGGGGCCGTAAACTCCTAAAAGGAGTGTCTTAACGCCCTAAACTCTTCCAAGGATTAAACCACCAAGTAGAATTGCTTCTAGGAATCATGTAACACTTCAAAACACGAAATGTCTTTAAGCTTACGAGCTTATGGCCCTAAACTCAAGGGTTTACGACCATAAACTCCTTGTGTGAGGTTTATTGAAGAGTAAACTCATGTATAGGGTCCTTTGGAACCCTAAACCCATTAGCCTTGTCCCACAACAACTTAGATGCAACCCTTAGGACTTATAACACTTATACAATGTGTTTTCATGTTCTAGAGTGTCCCAACTTAATTTATTAGATATAATTTGGCTAATTAGTTATATATATGTTCATTATATGATACCTAGGCTCGTGCGTGTGTACAAGTCTCCATTTGCCACCTAGCACCGTATCCGACACTACAATCCAATCCACTCACTGCAAGTGAGTTCATACCCCTTTAACTAACCTTTGAAATACTTTTAAATGTTTTAAATTACATCAATCACATGTGATTAATAACTACAAAACCAATGATTTTATTACTGTTCAAACTGTTTATCAAACTGTTTTACTTCAAATTGCTTTAAAAACTCTTTTACTTATCAGTTACTTTTACTTAAACTCTTTTATACTTATTATAAATTGCATGCTCATATATGTAGAATTATATAAGCAATGTTTAAAGGGCTTAGGAAGGCCGCCCGCCCTATTTCCTTTTTGCGCTTGAGATGCGGTCTGATGGGGGTATCGAGTATCAGTCCGAAGGTCGTTTAACTATTAATTATATATCATGTGTACATATATAGTCATAAAAGTTCTTCCGTATTCATGCATACTAGTTACATCATTAGTAAGTTACCATCGGGGTAGCACAGGATAATACTTATACTATTGCTAGATCAATGAGTCAGTTCATTCATGAGTCAGTACTTATTACTACGAGAACATATACATTACATTACTATGAGAACATATACAACTATACTAGAAGGAGAACATATACAACTATACTAGAAGAAGAACATATACAACTATAATAGAAAGAGAACATATACAATGATACTATAACGAGTAACAATACATTACATATACATGAATATGTTAACATAATTGTGATCCACTTTATCGGAGCATGCCTTCAATGTCATGGCCCGAGTTGTAGCCAGAGTCTCTTGGAAGGAGAGTGTGAGTTTGCATATGGATCCACAATGGATTGACTATCCTACACCTTGCTGCTAGCTACAGCCGGACCTGTAGGTCTGCGGGTGCCAAACGTCATACCTTTTTATGACCTACATTGTCGTGTTACCTAGTCGATAGTATGGTACAATTAATCACATGATACCTTAATATAAATCCAGTTTAAGGTAGTTAGTACAACAGTAGTTCCTATAATACAACACTAAACTACTACAATAATTTACCCTTTACATACATTTAGTGATCATTTCACCTAAACATTAATGTACAAACTTTATTTTGTTAATGATAGTTACACTTGGGAAAATTACACAATCTTACAATAAACGAACATACAAAACTGTTACTCCTTGGTAGAAGGCTACTTTTAATAGAAAATATAGGTTTTTCTGAGAGATTCAAACTTTTACAAACACTTACAAAAATTCACATACTTTTATCATCAATATTTACAAACTCATACTTAAAACCACGTTCAAACATTTTGATACAAACACCGACATTAAAATACTTATGAACTCACCAACTTAATGCTGATAAACTCTTTCAAAATAACTTGTATTCTCAGGTCGTCAGTAGGCAGGTACCGAGGCCAGCTTTTGAGAAGATGGAGCGCATCCAAGACTCATCTTATTATTTTGATTTACTTTTTGGTGTCTATGATTGTACGAAACACACTTTTATTAAAATTATATATTTAATGCAATGGATGATGTTGTTTGCTTATTTACTGCTATACTGTGTTGTGATACTTTACATGACGTCCTCCGCCCCAGAATGTTTCTGCCGTTCTTGGTTTTGGGGGGTAACAATATGAGCCAAAGGAGATGGTTGGATGTGGTAAAGTATTATAATTGTGAAATCCTGTACCACCCGGTCAAGGCTAATGTTGTAGCCCATGCCTTGAGCCGTAGGGTGGAGAGCACCCCGATACGAGACGTTTGCATGAGATTGAAAGTGATGACTCCAGTGTTGGACACCATTCGAGGGGCCCAGGCGGAGGCCGTGAGACCGGAGAACCGCAAAAGGGAGTGGGTGATCAGGCAGGTATCGGAGTTCGTTACCGATAGTCGAGGTATTATGACCTTTCAGGGTCGGGTTTGGGTACCGTTTGTGGGTGGAACGCGTACCATCTTGATGGAGGAGCCACATAGATCGAGGTTCTCGATCCATCCTGGGGGCACTAAGATGTTTGTGGACACGAAAAGGGAATATTGGTGGCCCTGTATGAAGAGAGATGTCGCATGGTTCGTGGAGAGGTGCTTGACCTGTCGCAAGGTTAAGGTCGAGCACCAGCGTCCACATGGTAAGTTGCAGCCATTGGAGATTCCCGAGTGGAAGTGGGAATAGATTACCATGGATTTTATCACCAAATTGCCAAGGACTTCAAGAGGTGTCAATGCGATTTGGGTGATTGTGGACAGGCTGACGAACAACGCTCACTTTCTTGCTATCAGTGAGAGCTCTTCTGCTGAGAGGATAGTAGAGTTGTACATGAGGGAGGTGGTATCGTGGCATTGAGTTCCGATCTCGATTTTTTCAGACCGAGATGTGTGTTTTACTTCCAGATTTTGGAAGAAGTTTCACGAGGAGTTGGGAACGAGGCTACATTTTAGTACCGCATACCACCCACAGACGGACGGACAGAGTGAGGGGATGATTCAGACGCTCGAGGACATGCTTCGGGCATGTGTATTGGATTTCGGAGGGAGTTGGGACACGTATTTTCCCTTGGCTGAGTTTTCCTATAACAACAACCATCACTCGAGCATTGGTATGCCACCCTTTGAACTGTTGTATGGGAGGAGGTGTCGGAACCCCATTTGTTGGGGTGAGGTAGGGCTACGTGTGATCGGTAGTACGAAGATAGTGCTTCAGATGATAGATCAGATACAACAGGTCAGACAGAGGTTGTTGACCGCTCAGAGTCGCCAGAAACGTTATGCAGATAGGCGACGATCCGAGCTCGAGTTTCAGGTTAGGGATTTTGTACTCCTGAAGGTGTCTCCTTGGAAAGGAGTGATTCGATTCAGGAGGAGGGGCAAGCTCGGGCCCCGGTATATTAGGCCGTTTAGAGTGGTTGAGAGGGTAGATAGAGTAGCATATCGATTGGAGCTACCTGCGGATTTGAGCCAGATTCATGATACCTTCCACGTGTCTTAAATGAGGAAGTGTATACCCGACGAGTTGGCGGTAGTGCCGCTGGAGGATATTCAGGTGGATGTGGGCCTGAATTATGCTGAGAGACCGATTGTAATTCGGGATCGGAAGATCAATGTTCTGAGGAACAAGGAGGTACCGTTGGTGCATGTTCAGTGGCAGCATCGGAAGGGGTCCGAGCTGACGTGGGAGACAGAGTCAGAGATGCAGGAGCAGCATCCGGAGTTGTTTTCGGTATAAGACTTCGAGGGTGAAGTCTGGTTCTAGTGGGGGAGAATTGTAACATCTCGAAATTCAGGTTCAACAATTTAACCCTTCTTCTTTTCCAAGTTGTCATGTTAGGTCCGTTTATGTAAATCCTAGGCTTGTGAGTACGTTGGGCGTACTAAGGAGTACGTTGCGTGTACTCGTGCACTTATTTTGTACGCGGATTCATCCGGGTACGCTGGGCGTACCCAAGGTTACGCCGGGCGTAACCAGACCAGATGCAAAACCCTAATATGAATTGAGGGCTATAAAAGGAATGAGATGGCCTTGTCCCTCAGCCACCATCTCACAGAAAGAAACCCTAAGAGAGTGTATGAAGTTATGACCATGTTACATTGGATTTTATGGTTTGTCTTGAATGAAATTATGTTTTAAAGAAATGAAAAATTGTTTTGAAAATTTACGTCGTTACAATACCTTAATGCATGTATGTAAAGTTGGAAACTTTACGTGTTATATCGGCCCTAGAAGCTCAGATCTATGAATTGGATGCACTGGAATCGATTAGATCAACGGTTTACTGAGGCCATGCATAGGACTCGACGAGTCAGAGTGCAAACCCTCCTGATATCTCCGATTTCAGAGTTATGAATTGAATCATTGAGTGGAAGAGGACTCAGTGAGTTAGAACAAGGATCCAGAAGTAGAGGGACTCGGCGAGTCTACGTCCCGACTCGACGAGTCGAGTCGTGAGTTAGAGAAGTGTGAGTCCGGGAACTTGGCGAGTTCACAGTAGGACTCGCCGAGTAGAGTCAACCAGGAAGTAGACTTTGAACAGGAAGTAAAATTTCACCAAGGTTAAAATAGTCATTTTACTCTGAGATTAGTTATCAGTATTTGATTTAGTGTTTATGGGATTTGTAGTCGGGGAGTTCCGGAGCAGCAGTCAGACAGGCTCACATTTATCACCTCAACAGCCAGCGTTACAAGGTGAGTTTCCTTCTAGTAGGAACGGGTCTATAGCCACAATGTCGGACCGTTTATTTAGCAGTAGTTCCGGACCTCGGTCCGATGTAGTAGTTAGATTGCTTGATGTCTTTGTGATTCAAGCATGTTTTGTGTTATGTGTTCCGGACTTCGATCCGATGCAGTATGCAATATATGTGCTTATGCTAGTTGATATGTTTATGATATGCTATTTTATGCTCAGTCAGTTTCCGGACATCGGTCTGACGCAGGGGACAAGGTCCCAGTCAGTTCGGATTTCGGTCCGATGCAGTTAGTTCCGGACATCGGTCCAATGCAGGAGACAATGTCCCAGTCAATTCCGGACATCGGTCTGATGCAGAGGGCATGGCTCTAGTTAGTTCCAGACTCTGGTCCGATGGAGTTTTCGGACTTCGGTCCGATACAGAGGGCAAGGCCCTGGTTAGTTCTGGACATCAATCCAATGCAATTTCCGGATTTCGGTCCGATGTAGTGAGCAAGGCCCAATATATGCTTTATATGTTATTTTATGGTATGTGGTAGTTTGGGGTAGATCAGTAAGCTTCGTGCTTACAGTTTCAGTTTGGTTTCAAGTACTTCTGCAAGTAAAGGGAATAGCTCGGGATGATGGCATCGCACACACCACAGCTTCAGTTTTATCCTGGGAGTTTGTTTAGTTTTTCTTACACATTATTTGACACAGTTTGATATAGTTTTTATCACGATACTTTATTATGGTTTTGAGATATTGATGTATGATCTTATTTTATGGCATTCAGTGTTATGGTTTTAGTATTATTTAAACAAAATTTTTGGGTCGTATTTTGGGATGTTATAGAAGGATTGGTTGAAATCACTCCCTCTATGATCCATCACTACTTGGGCTAAAATGAAAAAAGAATTCATAGAACAATTTTGCCCTCCCTGAAAGATATCCATGTTAAAGAAATCCATAGCCAACTTTGAACAACAAGCTTGAGAGTCACTTTATGAGGCTTCGGAGAGATACAAGGGTCTACTAAGGAACTACCCACATCATGATCTAAACAGTCAACAAGAAGTCTCCATTTTCTATGATGGAATCAATGTAACAACTAGGCAACTCCTTGATTCGCAAGGACCTCTCACAAAGAAGCCAGCCCCGGTGATCAAATAACCAATTGAAGAATTCTCTACACACTCTAAAGAATATCATAACCCAAGGAATGACTGGACTTGAGGGGCGGTGAACTCTATTACCGATGACATGGCAGCAATGATGGCAAAGTTGGAAAGCATGGAATGGAAAATGACTAAGATGGACCAATTCTTCCATGCCATTAGAGTGGGATGTGAAATTTGTAGAGGTCCTCACCTTAGTAAGTATTCTGACCTTGATGAAAATGGGAACCGAAAAGTACAAGTGTGCTATTAGAGTAGTAATAGGTTTGATGACAATTGGTGAAAACCCAAAACAGAATGGCTAGCATATGAGGAGTAAAAAAAGACAAGGGAGGAAAAATATAAGCAAAAAGATATAGGCTTTTATCAAAGGGAGGAACTGGTACATGAAAAGAAATCAGATTTTGAAGACATGCTTTCAAGATTCATGGCTGCGTCCGAGAAAAGACATAATGACACCGATGCTGCAATTAAGGATCAACAAAATATGTTGAGGGAACACCAAATTATGCTTAAAGATCAACAGGCTCAGCTTAGGAATTAACAAGCATCTATTCTCAACATAGAAAAGCAACTGGGACAACTTGCAAAACAAGTGAACGAGAGAAGACCAGGTGTACTTCCTAGTAATACCGAAAGTAACCCAAAATCTGCACATATAAATATTGTGGTAACTAGAAGTAGGAAGATTATAACTCCTTTAGCCCCTATTCAGCAAGAAGATCCCAAGATGGTGCAAGAGGAAGAAGCAAAACATGAAGAATCACAAATTCCCGACCCGACTCACCAAGTCGAGGTTATGGACTCGACGATTCCCCCACCTGAGCAGAATAACAAGCCTCCTGTTAAGCCATATCAGCCACCAATGTCATTTCCAGCTCGAGCTAGGCAAGAAAATAATGATGTTGACTTCCAGAAGTTTCTGGAACACATAAAGGCTTTACAAATCAATATGCCATTAATAGAGGCGGTTGCACAAATGCCTAAATATGCCAAATTCCTCAAGGAACTTCTAACTAATAGAAGAAAGATGGAAGATGTAAAGAAAGTGGTCCTAAACAAGAACTGTTCAACCGCCATGTTCAACAAACTACCTATGAAAAAGGGTGATCCGGGAAGCTTAACATTGCCTTGTCAATTTGGAAACTTAGCTACCATTTATGCACTAGCTGATTCGGGGGCAAGTGTACATCTCATGCCATACTCATTCTTTAAGAAACTAGATCTTCCGGAGCCAAGGCCAATTCGAATGGCGATCTACCTAGCAAATAAAATGGTCACATTCACGAGAGGAATATGCAAAGATTTATTGGTGAAGTTCGATAAGTTCGTGTTTCCCGCGGACTTCATAGTATTAGATATAGAAGTTGATCCTCAAGTCCTAATCATACTTAGAAGGTCTTTCTTAAACACCGTGAGTGCCATAGTTGACATGCAAGATTCTAAACTTACTCTTCAGGTAGGAGACAAATCTGTTACTTTTGGGGTTGATCAAGCCATGAAGCATCCAATGAATAGTGATGACACGACATTTTCGGTTGTTAAGTTGGAAGAATTAATGGTGAAATGGAATGTAGATAAGCGAAACAAGTCAATAGTACCCCTTGAAGAAGAGTTCGATGCTGAAAGAGACCTGCTAGAAATAGATAGACTACTAGAGGAAGCAAAATACAATGATCTATTCAGAAATGCAGAAAAATCGACTCACCGAGTAGGCACGACCGACTCAACGAGTCCATTCGAAGGAACTCGATTTGTCGTAAATTTTGCCCAGGACTCGACGAGTCGCCTTATTGGACTCGGTGTGTGCAACATTCAAAACGCATAAACTGAGCTCAAGGCACTACCAGATCACTTGGAGTATGGATTTCTTGATGATGGCCAACAAAAACAAGTAATTATAGCTGCTAATTTGGCCAAATATGAAAAAGAATGTCTCGTAGGTGTATTACGGAAGAGGCAAGGTGTTATAGCATGGAAGATAACCGATATCAAGGGAATTAGTCCCTCTTATTGTTTTCATAAGATTAACTTAGAAGAGGGAGCTAATATGACAACCCGGAAATTTTTTGCTTCAAAAGCCAGTCCAATCAACCTTAATTCAGACTCACTCCTACTAACGTTTGGCATTGGTTAGAGCCTATTTGAGTTTTCTGAGCCCAATACACTCAAGGAATGAATGCTAGGAAGTACCAACTAGAACCACTAAACAATGGTCAAGCCTAAATCACCAACACCCTGAGTTCACGGCCACCACATTGGATTTTATGGCCGTAAACTCCATGTGGGCCGTAAACTCACCCTATATATTCAAGTGTTGGCCATTTCTCTCATTTCTTTCTTTCATTGGCCGATTTTCCTCCATTCTCCCTCAAGTATCATCCACTTTCCATCCTTAGATCATCAAAAGTGTAAGTACTCTATCCCTTGATTGGTTGATATACGTTATTAACTAGCTTCATTCATTGATTTTATCCATGAAAATCATGTTTGTTTTGATCTTCAAGAAACACCAACAACACCAAGAACACACACTAGTGTTCTTGGACCTTAAGCACCCAAACAAGCTTCTAGATTGTAAGTACCCTTGTCCTAGTTTGTTGTGTGCTTGAATGAATTTGTTTAGACTTTAGAAACCTCATGAAATATGCAATGTATGAGAGTTTATGACCAAGGCATCTCCCAAGGCCGTAAACTCCATATAAGGGTGCAATGTTGCCCTAATTTCCTTCCTAATGTTTATAACTTTGACTAGAACCTATCACCTTTGAACTAGGGGCCTTAAACTTCAAGTTTATGGAGTTTGCCATCGGTTTACGGCCGTAAACCCACTAGGGCCGTAAACCCTGGGCTGTAAAATCCAAGGGGAGTGGTCCTTGGGCCGTAAACTCAATAGCAATGCCTTACAACCGTTAGATGCAACTCTATGACCTTATAACACTTGAATCCAAGTGTTTTCCTTGTTCTAGGGTGTCTTTACTAGTTGAATTAGTGTGATAATCACTAATTAGATGCATACATATGTCTTTATATGTTCATAGGATCATTGTGTATGTTCAAGTCTTCACTTGAAAGCTAGCACCTTGTCAAACACTTCCATCCAATCCACTCACTATAGGTGAGTTCATACCCCTTAATTAACCTTTTAAATGTTTTAAAAGGCTTTTATGGGGGGATACAAGTTGAATCATACTAGTTATTATATCAATCACATGTGATTAATAACTAGCAAACAAATGGAATTCACTATACTTTTAACTGTTTTTCCAAACAAACTACTTCAAAATGTTTTCTTAAACGTTTTTACATGTTAAACTCTTTATCAAACTTGTTTTATATACTAGATATTTTCTTTCAAATTCTAATATAACTATGTTTCAAACAAAGGATTTCATGTACTTCAAACATTGTTTCAAACAAGGGTTTTTTATTACATTAAACTGTTTATATCAAACAAACTACTTTTAAAATCGTTTTATAAATTGAAATCAAGTCATCAATATTTATTATTAAAATCTTCAAATGATTTACAAAAATTCTTTTAAACTTTCATATACATTGTCAAATGCATGCCTATATATGTATAGTTATGTAAGTAATGTTTAAAGGACATAGGACTGCAAAATTGCTTTAATTCCTTTTCCTTGTTTGGATGTGGCCTTAGGGTATCGGTTATTTGTTCGAATGTCGTCTTAATATTAGTTACATAATATGTATACATACGTAGACATAAAAGTTCTATTAGTCAGTTCAGTTCCTTTGGGTAGCAAAGGCACATCTTCATTCAGTCCTATACATAGATTACTAGTAACTATAATAGGTATAGTTTAGGAGATCCTATTTACTATTCCTAGTACAAGGAATCACACAAGAGTCAGTTCATTCATGAGTCTATACAAATATACTACATACTATATGAAGAGATACTATTACACATTATATGAAGAGATAATACTATATACTATACAAGGTGTCATAACTAGGAATTTGAAGCCTTGTAAACATTGAACAATGATAACAAATGTGAAGCAAAAATGTGAAAGCATGTAAGATGCTTATTCAATAACAACAAAAATTTCAATCAAACACCTCATACATGCACTACAAATAGCCAACAAACTATTGGAAACCAAGAAATCTTTGTTTAAGTCCATTTTGGACTAGGATTTCCTTATTGGGCCACCAATAAGCTTCCAACTGGACTATCTTGGGCTCAGAACTCTTGAATGGGCTCTAATTGGACCCACTTTCATTTATTTTAATATTTTGGGCCATATTAGGCCTAGAATGAAACAAAATATTTAAATGAACCTTCTTGGGCTATAACTAACCTAATTTAGCCCTAATAGGTCATAAAAATCACATTTATATTTATTTGGACCAAAAATCACTCAACATAACCATGAAATTGGGCTTAAGCATTTAAGGCCCTAAAATTCTCTTTTCCCTCTCCATTCTCGGCCCAAGCCCAACCTTCTTGGGCTTCTCCATGCAAATCCCATACACCCAAGTAAACATCTCATCAATCTTCTTTCTTCTTCTCTCCCTCTTCTTTCGGTCGAGAATATCACACACACACAAAACAATTCCACTTCAATACTCTCAAGAACACACTACAAATTCCTTCACTTCTCCTTCAAAAATTTCGAGATTCAAGGGCTTTGCAAGGAGGATTCTTCATAAAAATCATCATCTTAGGTAAGTTGATGCTTGGATCCATACTCTAAACTCTTTGTTCTATCAAAAATCCCTTCTTAACTCATATAAATTCATGATCTTGCATCTTAGAAGCTCTTTAAGTTCGATATCTTCCAAGAAAGGTTGCTAAAGCCGAAAATAACAACAAACTCTTCTCTTTTCTTCTTCAAATCGAAAACAACAAGCAAAGGTGAGTTGCATACCCCTTTCTTTTTGGTTTTTATGAGTTTTATGGGGGGAGAATACAATAAAATGTGTAGATGTATGTGTAAATGTATGTTGTGTGTGATTTGATGCATGTATGTGTGTGATATCATGTGTTTTGTGATGAATATGTTATCAAAGAGTGTGTAAAACCGAGATCTAAGGCATGAGAAAGGAACTAAACATAACCTAACCTATTTGACACTAATCAAGTCAAGAAAAATAGTTTATAAGGTTAGAATGAATATACTTGAACATAAAACCCATTTTTGGGCTTAAATTGTCAAAAATACAAAGTTGGGGTAAAAATCAACAAGTCATGGTTTCTTGAAGGTTAAAAGGGGCCAAAACAGTTTCCATAAATATTTTTCTGATTTTTAGAAACTTCTAAGGACTTAAAATGTAAATTTTTAACCTAATGGGCTAATTATGGGCTTCTCGGTCCAATAAGCCTCCAAATGCGAAATTTTACAAGTTGAGGGGCTAGAAATGTAACTTTCTGTAAAATAGGGGGGATTTGGCATAAAAAAATGTTTATAAGGGTCAAAAATGCTTTTCATTATCAAAAAGGACCAAAAATGCAAACTTTTTAGATTTTGGGCTAAAACTGTAAAAGTTGCGAAAAATGAGTCCTTCACCGAGAATCACTATTCTAGAGGGGCTGAATCTGTCAACTAAGTAAAGCTTGGGTTAAAAATCGTGTTTTCATCAAATAAATTATACAAAAGTGTCAAGAAAAGTATTTTAAGGACTAAAAAGGAAGCTCTTTTATTTAAAAGGATCAAAAGTGTTACTTTTATATAAAAGGAGCGTAATGAAAATGATCAAACTCCATTTTGAAACAAATTAAGCCATTAATACAAAATACAAGATCCACGACTACCGACGAAATGGAAAAACAAATACATTCACAACAACAAATATCGTTACAAAACGAATTGATTCGGTCTCGAATCAATAACAAAACAAAATCATAAAACCAAAGGATTTCGATAAACACGCGATAATTATGACGAGTTAACTTACAAGCTTTGGGTTTGGAAGTTTCAAATTATGCTTGTTGGGCCTTGCTAGCCTAATAACATGATCTTTGGGCCCGAAAGGAATACGCTTACATGTTAATGGGCCTTCTATGACCCAATTGTTAGGTTTTGGTATAATACAACATCCTATGGTGCACATACAACCCTAAATACCTTGGATCTAGGTTTTCACTAATTATACATGCAAATGGTTTCCAAGGCATTAAACCTATAACTAGCATGCATTTGACATAAACCATATAATATACTAGTTAGGGAAACATACCTTTTATGTGGCTTGAAGTCTTGATGTATTTGGCCTTAAGAGCTTAGCACCAATAGTATGAAATGCCTCAAATGGAATCACAACACACCTAGGACAAAGGTGGCTCTTGAGAGAGAATTCCATGCACCAAAACACCTCGATATTTCTCTAAGAAAAAAAGTGGTGATTTTGGCTATGGAGTAACCTATTTATATGTATGATTCCAAGGGTCATGGGTATAACCCATAATCCATACCCATGGCTTTTATGATCCATGGTTCATGTGGCCCAACTCTTTATATATCCATACATAAACTTGGTCCAACATGGATCATAAGCCCAACACATATAAATATAACTAATTATCATAATTAGTCCCCATAGATTTAATTAGTCTCTTTTGATCACTAAATTAATTCCAAATTAATTCTTGATTGATACTAATTAAAACATATGATTTCATATTAATATATTATAACTTATAATATATTAATAAACCATAAATAACCTTCTCTCAAATGTCCATCCTAACAAATTGTCCTGATGATATGCAACCCAAATGGACCATGCTACTCTCGAGTCAAGTACATACCAATAATAGTTATGGGCTTAGACATCTAATCCAACAGTCTCCCACTTGGATAAGTCTAAAACTATTATTGCAAGTATGACTTCATAACCCGACTACTAATCGTAGCTCTTAAAGCTGTTGTCGAACTCTGAACAAATCAATGACGCGTCCATTAGATAAGGGATCATATATTCCTCCATTCTAGATATCATATGGACTGAGACATGGATTATAATCATTCTCTCTGTCCATTTGTTGTTTCTTGATTTCCGATTTATGACGATTGACTAATTGAACAAATCAAATCAGTCCTGGCCCGGCCGAGCACTTCCATTTGTCATCATCAAATCATCGAGGGGCCCACATACATCGCCTTTATCCCGAAGGTAAAAGGCATGGATAAACTTCGACTCGTATGGCTTGTTCTACTACTTGTTGAATCATACACAAAGGCACGTTTTATAACATCGAGTTACCAATGCGTTTTCATGCAATCATTGTATAACCAACTCATAGTAACAACTCATATCTCTAGGTTTGAATAATATAAGATATTATCGTCTGATGATCACTCGTGATAAAATCCATGAAGTGATTCCAATGAGCATGGGTTGAATCCAATACTAAGAACTTATGAGCACTCATGAGTGTTGTAGCACCACCTTGTCCAACATCTTAGACCTCTACAAACCTAACCCATGACAGTCTTGATTCATATCTACTTCCAACATATGACCGACTGTGGATGGTTTGAATAACTTAGTCAATCAGAACAATGACCTAGTTATTCTGGAAGTCAAAACAATATGGTCTCAGAACTTATGAATATAAAGAAAACACCTTTTATTTATCACCATATGATTACACATTATTCATTGTATACTGTTTCAGCTATCAACTTTATTCTTGAATTACAACAATAGTTGTCCCATGCTCCAAGCATGTACACGATGTTTTTCTAAACACTAGTCATGCCACACACCAAGTATGCATACTATGTTTGTCCATGATATTTACTTTGTGAAATAGATCAATTCAACATAACTCAAATGATTCTCATTTCACAGTCCCAAATCTTACTGCAAATGCAAGAATTCCAAATTCATGCCATTTACTAAAATCTGTTAGATTCTAAACTTATATGCATTGATCCTCTTGTAATGATTATGCACAAATTCACAAATACTTGGCAACAATCATTACAGAGTATTCCAAAGGAGATCAACTCCTTGGAAACATCCTTCTTGCATTAAGTTTCCTAATCATACGGATTGAATACTTTCTAACTTTGAAGCATTTCCATATTCCATTTTGACTATCACTTCTGAACAAGAGTTGCCTCCTTACAAATTACGTCAATATGGTCCTTCCAGAATTAATACTATACTTCCAAATGTCCTTGAGCAACCAATCTTTGGTAAACCTTAGATTGTCCTCAACAATTGTTTAATCATTTTAGTCATATCAATTTCTAGACCTTTTTCCCTTCTTCATGCCCTAGGCATTTGGAAAAACTTAGAAAGAGTGAATATAGCACATATAATCGATCCTATATCCGAAGCATATGGGACATGATTCATGATGTCTCACATAAAGACTAAACAGTCTTTTGCTATAATATTTCCATTTCTATTTGCCTAGTTCTCATAATTCAGATTATGAAATGGGATGCCGTAATCATAATCAAATTTTAGAACGCAAATAATGAACCCATATATAGAATTTCCTTATGTTGAGCCATCCTAACATGAAATTCATATATATTCTTGACTGAATACGATTAAGACCTCAATCTAAGCTTTTAGATTTGAGATGAAGTATAATTTCCTCTCCCTTAATTATAGCAAAACAACTTTTTCAACCCCTGCAACCTCACGAATTGAAACTTTTGTTTTCTATAATTAACATTGCTAACTTGCGATACTTATCATAATTATCATGCTCCCACTAACATGATGATTATTAGCATAACACTTATGCTCCCACTAGCTTTGACATGTAACCAGAAATCCACTGAACTTCTAGAAATCAATACTTTATTGACTTTCTTAACAAAGTTCAGATTTCTGATACTAGATTGCCTCGATAAGAATCTATCAATATCATACACATCTCTTAGATAGCTCACATGTGTGTCTAAACAATTATGAAGAGGGATGCCATAATCATAATGTTTAGACCTTTTGTCATTCCCACAATTGCTATCTACTCAAAATCTACTTAGTGAAAGAGTTTCCTTACCATCATTTTCATGCATCGAAGAGAAACCTTATGAGACTTAGATTTAATGGTGTATGTGTTCTTATCCATGTGAATTGTCAAAACCACAGTCACAAGACAAGGATAATGACAAATCCAAACTCATATGGGTTGAACTTGTGCAATCTTAACTTCTTGCCACCTGGCAGCTCAAGGGCCTGCCATTGCTTCCAAGTAGTTATGCAAAAATTTAAGAACATGTAGAACTCAAATTTATAGCCAACTTAACTGGAATGGGCACAGAAACGTCAGCACGATAGGTTATAAACCTCTACTTGTGTGCTAGCGATGAAATACAAGTTTTATTCTTGATTACTTCTTGACACCTTTTTCAGGATCTTTTAGACTCCCACTGTCTCCTTGACCTATACAACTTTCTTGCCAAATATTCAAGAGATAGTGTGGATTCTAATCAAGACAGACACTTAACACAATTAGCCTTAGTTGGTCCTTGTTTTATCCAAAACATCACAACTTACCAATTTCCACTACTAAAAAAACTGCCTTTTACGACGCTCATTGTGTGTCGTAAAAGGCTCAGACGACGCGCAAATGCGCGTCAAGGAAGGCCCTGTCATAAAAAGAGACGACGCGCTTTTGCGCATCGTCTATAGACGACGCGCATTTACGACGCGCAGTTACGATGCGCGTTTACGACACGCAATGCGTATCAAGGAAGGCCCTGTCATAAAGGAAGACGACACGCATTCGTGTGTCGTAACCTTACGACGCGCGTGTTAATGACACGCAATGCGTATCAAGAAAGCCCCTGTCAAGAATGGTCATGTCATAAATGAAGATGACACACATTTTTGCGTATCATAATTTTAAATGTTTAAAAAAATATTATTTATAGATTTACTTATTTTCAAATTAAATTTGTATTTAATGTTTCATAATAGAAAATAAAATATCATATACAAAAAATAGAATCCATTGCATAAATTTAATGTCATACAATTCTATTTCTTACAATATATAAATTTGCATCTAATCTACTATGTACATCGAATTCCAACTAACTAAAGTTGCATCTTGCCTTTCATAATTCTTTAAGACTAATGCTCCAAGCAGCTGATTATATGACTTAGCAAAATTTAACTCCAAGTCTTTGCTGCATCTTGATGATAATGCTACAAGATTTAAATAAAATTCAACTCCAAGTCTTTACTCAATAATCAAAATCCCAAGAGCAACATCCATTGTAGAGGCAAGTTCATTTTCAAAACAAAACATAGTATTTATAATGATAAGGATGTGGAGGGTACACTTTAAAACTCAGACATGGCTATAATGGAGATAACAGGGATAGATATATATACCTTAAACAAATTAGCTTCCAGATCAGATTGAGAGCTGCAAAAAAACTAATATATGTTAAGGTAGTATTTGGAGGATGTAATATGATGACATACATGTCCAGAAGGCTATTATCTATGAGCTTGACCAAGACCAAGGGCATTATTGGTAGAAATAATGTTACTATTTGTAGGGTTGATAGGGATAATGTCTCCCCCACTTTGTTCATGTACTGAAGCTCCCTGTTGAATATATTATGTTTTTCTATGCATATGGGAACATGGGGAGGCGTCCTTTGGGGGTAGATTTGTTATTTGACATACCGGTGACTGAACTGAAGGTGAAGACAAAGCATTTTCATGAAATTTTTTGTTCATATGAATTCCTTCTATATAGGGCAATTAAGCCAACTAACTTGACTAAGCATTCAGAAACCACAAAAAACATATATAACTTGATTGATATTTCTTTTTGTTAAGAGAAAAGTTTTACCTTTACACATTCCAAGAATGTTGCACGATGTCTCGGAACTGCTTGATCATCTACTGAAATTGCTTTCATCAGCATGTTCAATGCAACATATCTGCCATATAATAAATCCGAATATTTTAGACCATAATAAAGGGAATACTCATAACACATATTAAGACATAACTCACCTGTGATATCCTGCGATATAATGACCAGGAATATAATTAAAAGTTGTGTACATGATCAAGCAATAAGTACCACCAACTATTGCCAAGTATATTGCCTACAAGAGAAGTGTGAAAAGAACTGAATGTTGAACATTACAAAAAAAATGGAAATTAGAGTAAAATACAAATTGAATTGTTGAAACTGGAAATTGAATGATCGAAGTAAAAAAAATCATTACAAACTGGAAATTGAATTTTCAAAAGGCTAGTTCTCTCCCCAAGCTTTGACTTTAACCAAAGTATCTTTAAAACATATTTTAGGGAATTTCACTAGTCATATATGAATACCTTAATAGATTTAAGTTAGGTGTTGTTTCTTTTTTACTTAATGGAGTTAATGGGGACAAGACTTAATCGGGTAAGCTGTATATGGTTGTTTCTTTTTTACTTCCTTCTTGCATACTTAGAAACTATTGGATGTCTAACACAAACAAGTGAAGCCGAGTTATGTTCCATGAAAGATTATGCACATCTTTTTCATCTCAAGCAAACCAAGCATCTATCGGGTGGACATTTCTATTAAAAGGTGGTGTTTACTATTTAGTGTGGTAGAATTAGGATGCTCAATCTTTTATGTTTCAGTGACCTCAAACATTTTTTTGCTGCACTGGACTCTTACACTAGAAGAATAACCTTTTGCAGAAACTAGCAGACTATGATGACACTATAAATAACCACTGATATTTTAGGTAGATAGCTTCCTATCACATTTACAATCTTTGTTATAGTTCTATATTCCCCTATGGTCTTACTAACAGATTATGATATTACCTTTTCCCTTCACAGATAGAAAAACTGAAATAAATGATGCAAATTTGGTTAGGGGAAAAACCTGTAAGATGGGGTTAGGGCGATCACAGCAGTAGTACTAAGCAAGATAAAGTGCACTGGTACCTCTAGCCCCAAACACATACTCAATGAATCGTCTGTATCATAATAATAGATGCGCAAAATGAATAAAAAAGGTATGTGTATGTTTCAGACCTTCATTCTCTTGTTTAAAATAAACCATTCAGTTGTTGAATTTCATGATTGACTTCTGCTTTCCTCTGGAAACATTGGATCTGATTTTCATCTTGAGACTGAAACATTTAACAAATCATGAAATTTGATTTAATTAAAACTAAAACATTAAACAAAAATTCATACCTTGTTTAATGGGTGAGAAATCAATTGTTGTTCAAGTTTCTCAATCTGATTTACCAGGTCCACAAACTGAGGTTCTTATATGCCGATATCCTGTCAATATATGTCATGTATTTTTGAATTAGTTATGAAAAATAAAAGTTCAGTAAAACGCAAATAAAGTTACCTTAACCTGAAACAAAAAAAATAGACGAATATAACCCCCACCCCCAATATGTCCCAGCTTCTTGAACCTTAACCTGAAACAAAAAAATAGACGAATATAACCCTATCATTTTCTCAAGTATTTGACACTGCCCCAAGTACAATCTCAATTTTATGAATAAGTTGATGAACAAAAACTTCACTGAGCTCAAACAGTTCTTCATGATCGTGGGAGCCATGATGACCTCCCTCCACTAATGACTCATCTGTCCCTTCAAGTGCCACATAGGAATCACCTTGGTGTGTCTGGAACATTAAATAAAATATATAATATGGTCTTTAAATATTAATCAAAAAATATAAACATGGTTAAAACAATAAAAAGAACATGACATACTCTGTTATGATGTGCCTTTAAACTGAAAGGATTGGGTAGCAGCATCCATGGGACAACAATTAAGGATAGAGAACTCCACACTCCAGTCTGATTCACCAGCAGAAAAGCTTGTTGCCCAACCCAATTTCTTCAAGACATAGAAGAGGGATCCTTCTCCTTCATGACCAATTAAGTGTCCAAGATACCTACTTGGCTCTTCCATGTAATGATCAATGCCAGGTGTCATTGGCCATGTAATTCTCAGCTTGTGACCACGTTTTACAGGAACAGTTTTCATAATAACCTGAAGAATAAATGCAACAAGACAATAAATAAAAGCAATTAAGCGTACAAATGAAAGCAATTATGCGTACCAAGATAATTATTCATGAATTTTGGGGCATGAAGAGGTCGACCCCTATTATTAGTAATAGAAATCTTCCACCTATCAAGAACAGTAACTGAAGCATGCTCCATGTGTTGCAGCATCATGCAAAGTCCCCCTTGTTTCTCTACAGACCCCAAACTACCACCCCAATTCAAAACCCTAGCCACGTCATTCCCAGTTCCAGCAGGTAGAAAGGCTATAGGAGGGGGTGAAACGTAACTTTGCTTCTCAATTGGATCCAATACCCACCCTGCTGTCCCATCTCCTCCACATACAAGAATTCTGGAATGAGGTACTGTTCTGAATAGATAAAGACCAACTTCTGGCCCTTCTGTTGAACTCAACTCAAATATCTACAAAAAGTTTCATCAAGATTTTAGAAATTTTGGTCAAAAGATAAATCAAGAACATATTTAGCTAAAATATCAACCTAATTTGACAAATTCATATGAATTGTTGAACAGATAAAGTGATTGATGCACCTTGGAGAACATATTTAGCTCTAACATTGAGAATAAAAGTAGAAATTTTACCTGCAATGAGAAGCAAACTATCATTCTCTTCAGTCGCAGCTCCTCCAGGAATGGATACGCTTTGGCGAGAACACTCAACCATGGATGAACATCATCTCCCCAATCATTCGGTACTAAATTGAAATCTGAAAACCTCGGTTTCCCCTTCAAGGTTTTGGTTCGCTTCTTATTTAGATCCATACTTCACTGGAAATTTTCAATTAATGATTCAACTCATTTCAATAAGATTCGAAGCTAAAATCTTAATATTTCAGAACTAGAATTCAACGAAATTCACTGCCGAGATTTCTCCAAAAACTTCAATCAATCATGGAACTGATTTCGGTTCAAGACTAACAGACAAAAACTTTAATCAATCGTGGAGGCAGTTTTAGGAGTTTGACAATATGGGAGGTGGGAGCGTAGAAAACTTTTACTCTTACAAGAGTAGAAAACTTTAACTCTTACATTTGACAAGTGTTTTAAACCTTCTTTAAGACATGTCACTCAAGTGACAATCTTAGAGTATAAATCTATGAATTGTTTTGGAATGAAGTATGAATCATCTTCTTGATTTAAGCACTTGAAAAATTCATAAGTCCTCTTCTTAACTATCAGAATGTACATAGAGGATGAATTGTGATAAGGTCCCGAAATCATTAAGATGACCTTAAAACATGATACTAAAGTACTTTCCCATCTTTTCAGATTTGAGAAACTTTTATCCTTCTGCCTAATTTGATTCTTCTTATTCGTTCTGTCATACATTGAAAATTTTCCAATGTTTCAGAATTATACATAAGCTTGTAAGTATAATCATATTTACTAAACCTTAGTAAATCATGACGAATAGTTTTATCCATCTTTTGTGGTGGACTTTGACAAGTGCACAATAAAGTTTACTTGATCCCTTAGTCCTTCTCTTGACTCACACATCCATGTGAACAAGTAGTTAGTCTTAATTTTTCCAATGCTCGAAAGTTCTCATTCATCATACTATACAACTTGCATGATTCCAAGTTTCGGTCCAATTGAAACTTGGGTGATGAGAATCTTTCCTTATTTGGTAAATTTAGACACTACCACAAATGAACGAATCAAATTCATATTTCCAATATTGCTATAAACATACAAACATCAAGTTTTCATGAATGCCATTGTAAGGAGATAAAAATAAAGTAAAACAAACTTTTATTTATTTTAAAATGCGGAAAAAACTTTTTCCTTACAATCTAACTTGAAATGAAAACTATGTTATTACTTGTTTCCTAGCAATCTATCATAACTCCTAAGAGTAGCTCAAGAATCCAATCTTCAATCAAGCGATAGAAATCCATCTTCGCGATCAGATTCAACATACTCCTTACCATTTGTTCAACCGAGTTGACTATGGCCGATCCCTTTCCATTGGGAAGAGAATGCTTTTCTGGATTTTCTGTGTCACTTTTGTCCCTGTCCATAAAGTTTTGGGAAGTTGATCTCCTAATCAAATTTGCTTTACTAGTATACTAAATCATTTCTTATTTAGCAGCACCAATCAAATAGATAAGATCATTAAGGGTCTTGTCATAGTATGTTTCATAGGAGTCCCAAGGAACTCACTATGTGACTTAGAAAGTGATTGAACCACTAACTTTCTTAAGACTTTGACACCCAAATCTCCCGGCTTTTCAGTATGTGACTTCATCTCCAAGATGTGATCACACCCAGACCTTGCCTTGCCAATAGGGCTTGAGTGACCTTGAACTTGTGGGTTAGGGAGAATAATTGGAGGAGGTGGAGGAAGTGAAGTTCCAAGATATTTAGGAAGATCATAGATGTCTGAACTAGACATCTTTTGGGAGATATTCAAGATAGTTGATTTAAAGTCCTTAATATAACACCCAATATGAAATATTAAGGCTAGGACCCAACAAACTATTTTATAACTTGGAAGTGGAATGCCGTAATCCAAGCTATAGAATATTTTAAGGTAGGTGAATGACGATTCACCAATTTCCACAATGAAAAACGAAATAATTTATTAGGTTTTAATTGGATTTGAAACTCCTAGATCTTTTGAGATTCATTGAACTTTTCAATGGCATGTTTCAATCTCGAGTGTGCCCTTCATGTTTTGTGACTGGGATACCGAGGATAACAAAACAAGGTCTGAAGTAACCATGCAAATTACTTGGCACCCTTAAGTGTTTACCCCTCAATCGATGTGCCGGTTAACCACACACGCTCCAACGATACTATGATAACCATTAAGTTACCCTTTTCCTACCTTGTTAAATACGAGTTAGTGTGCCGGTTAACCACACACGCTCCACTAACCGACTTAAACAAAATGCAAAGTGTAATTTCATGGATTAGCACCTTATTCACATTTTCCTAAGTAACTAAGATTGGGTATTTATAAAAGATTTAGTTACTTAGTATTTATCATTAATACTTTTAATCAAGGGAGAATTATAGTCCTTGTCCTACCCGTTCGGCTAACGACCCTCCACCGATCAAGGAAGCGGTGGGTGAGAGTGGACACCCATTAAACTGCCATTTTATAGGCAGTAACCTTATACCCCCCCTTATAGACCGACTTCGTGAATGAGGCCTACTAACGGTAAGACTGACTTTACTCTTATACATATATATAAATATTATTAACTTATAATATTATAAAGTATAAGGGTTGAATTTTAACTTTTAAAATTCTAATGTCTAGTTTGGAATTAAAGTATACATGGGGGGTAACTTTACAAATTCCAAAACTTGAGGACAAGTTTTGAAACCTTTCAAAACTCTTGGCTTTTTCATAACTTATGAGTTTAATTAAGGTTTAATGAAAAAAAATTCAAGTTCCATAACTTGAGGACAAGTTATGGAAGACATTAAATCATTTAATGATGACATTAAAAATAAAGACTATTCTATTTTCATAACCTATGAGACTTAATGACACTTTAAAAAGAAAAAAACTATTCACTTTCCATAACTTGAGGACAACTTATGGAGTTCATAAAAACCATTAAGATCAAATATTCCAATTAACACAATAATCAAATAATTTTTCTGTGATCTAGATTAAACTCATAATTAAAGAAAATTCACATCAACAATTTTGAAGAAATTAGATAATCATATAAACTAATACAAATCTTGAAACTTTGACAATTATCCTTTGAAGACTCTTGGACTTCAAAACCTAAAGAGTTAATAAATGAGACATTTCACATCCATAACTTATGGAAGTTTCAAAACTCTTAAGATCATAACTTAAAAAAAAAACTTTTGAGTTCCAAAATTTAATGACAAAATTTGTAACTCCTTAAAACCACTTAGATCAAAGTTTTAAAACAAATAAAATAATCATATCATTCTATCTTTTAATAAATTGACCTAATTCAACTCTTGTAGTAAATTGACTCAAATTTTACAAATAATTAGTTTTTCATAAAATCAAGTAATTATCATAAAATTTGACAAACTTCATATTTTTTTTTCTTTTTTTTCATCAACTAGAAAAAAATACATTTGCATCAAATATAGTAGAAAACAACCCATGGCTCTGATACCACTATTGGGTTTTGGTATAATACAACATCATATGGTTCACATACAACCCTAAATACCTTGGATCTATGTTTTCACTAATTATACATCCAAATGGTTTCAAAGGCATTAAACCTATAACTAGCATGCATTTGACATAAACCATATAATATACTAGTTAGGGAAACATACCTTTTATGTGGCTTGAAGTCTTGATGTATTTGGCCTTAAGAACTTAGCACCAATAGTATGAAATGCCTCAAATGGAATCACAACACACCTAGGACAAAGGTGGCTCTTGAGAGAGAATTCCATGCACCAAAACACCTCCGTATTTCTCTAAGAAAAAAAGTGGTGATTTTGGCTATGGAGTAACCTATTTATATGTATGATTCCAAGGGTCATAGGTATAACCCATAATCCATACCCATGGATTTTATGATCCATGGTTCATGTGGCCCAACTCTTTATGTATCCATACATAAACTTGGTCCAACATGGATCATAAGCCCAACACATATAAATATAACTAATTATCATAATTAGTCCCTATAGATTTAATTAGTCTCTTTTGATTACTAAATTAATTCCAAATTAAATCTTGATCGATACTAATTAAAACATATGATTTCATATTAATATATTATAACTTATAATATATTAATAAACCATAAATAACCTTCTTTCAAAAGTCCATCCTAACAAATTGTCCTGATGATATGCAACCCAAATGGACCATGCTACTCTCGAGTCAAGTACATACCAATAATAGTTATGGGCTTAGACATCTAATCTAACACCAATTCCATGTAAAAGGACTTTCAATAGCTCTAACGTGCTATTGGGCCCTAGTGGCCCATTAGTACTACTAGTGAGGTCGAGAAGTCAAATGCAAGTTGGGCCAACTGTCTTTTGCATTCTCGATAGCCTTGAATAAATCAGGGAAATAAAGGGGGCTTCGTACCCTCCTTTCTCCTCGGTCGTTGTTGGGCTTCTGAGAAATCAAAGTAAATAGATTCAGGACGATAAACAATAGTAATCAGGGTGGGTGGATTAAGGAGTAGTAACGGCCGACGCCTTTAATGATCATTCGTAATTTGTAGTTATAAACTAGTCATTTTCTTAATGTGTGATTATAACAACTCACAAACCCTAATTAATCCAACGCCACCCGGGTAATCAAAAACATTTGACGTATCGATATAACAATAAACAAGTCATGTATTTTATGTATTGGGAAAACATCGGTTTTTCCTGGGAAGTTCAACATTTTCACTTGCGTGATGTATACAAAGTTCAAACAACTATACATGTTTTGAAAATCAACAAGCATATTTACGAATCTTCACACTTTTTATAAACAAATACTCTTTCAGAAAATATCGGATTTTCTGGGTTTTACAAACTACACCAAATCATTTTACTACAACATTACTTATGAACTCACCAACATTTCATATGTTGACGTTATTCAAAATAACTTGTATTCTCAGGTAACAGGTAAGCCGAAGAATAAGTACCAAGTTATGTCATGGTGTTTTGCTTATATTACGTATCGAACAGTTTATGTTATGAAATTCTAATGACTAAAACAATGTAATGGATGTAAACAATATCAGTTGTATTATCTCAATGCATGGTGATGAATGATGTTATTATTCATGTATAATCATTGTGATGGTACTCAATTTAAGTCACAAGAGCCCTCGGACGTTTCCGCCGTTCGGTTCGGGGTGTGACAGGTTGGTATCAGAGCTCTGTTGATAGTGAACTAGCATATCTAACCCCATATTGATATGCAACTATAAACCAAAAAGAGGGACTAACACAACTCTGAACAAAACAAGTAAAACATAATGATAAAAACATCCTTGCTTGTATTAGGAAAAAGAACATTATGCCGAACCAAACAACATAATGCTAGCATCTCGGTTAAGCCAGGACTGTTCTTAGTCGTATCAAGGAGTGGATCTAGCCAGATCATCTACATTTCCTCCAAGGTACAACTATCACATGTCCCGAGGAAATCGTGATGACTAGGGAACCTAAAAACATACCCCTTTATCACCAAGAAGAGAACATCAACTCAATCTATGTAATAATTGTAGAGACATAGGAGTAATGATAGTTTATTTGTATACCTCCTCTCAGGCGCTATGGAAGGGGAGCAACAGGGCATTCAGTTTCATCAGGTCTTAGTGGCTCACTGGATGATAGTAGATGAGTCTGAAGACCATCAAGGGAGGGGGCAGTCGATGTTGGGCCTGACGAGTACACACACACTGACTACGAGTTCGATGAGGCCGAGGACGACATGGAGGAAGGCCAAGACTCAGGTGAGGACTCCGCCACATCACCTGACAGCGAGGCATAGCCAAACCATCCCACCCCACCGGTGAATCCCACAAGGGAGAATCGATCCCCCAAAGCTGAGATTGACGCCCTGCGGCAACAGCTGTTCGCCATGGAAACACGTGCAGTGCGAGCTTTGCATGAGAGGGATGAGGTCATTGGAAAAATGACTGAGATGGCTCAGTTGTTAGCTCACCACTTCGGCATATGATCTCACTACTGTCATAGGGCGCTCCCTAGAGTGTTAAGAATACACTTATCTTACTAGTACTAGGATCTATGCTATGTACCCCGACTCTATGTTTAAGTGATTACACTACTCATAGAGTCGTTATGCTGTCGGACTTGTACCGCTTATGTATGCTCTTTCGCGCAAAATTTTCATGTATCAAAGTGCGCTTAATAGAAATGAAATATTTTACATGTTTTACTATACGTTATAATCTGCTATATGTTACGTATCTATGATTGTATGCTAAATTGTGGAATTACTTAAGTTTGTGCCACACACCTAGTTTATAGGATCACAACCTCATAAAAACCACAGACACTCAACATCTTTCCGTTTCATGACAGAAATATGCCTCAACGCCCCACTTGCAGAAACCCTGGGCCAATCCCACCCGAAGTCGACTCAGCTGCATTCCAAGCAGCTGTATCTACTACGGTCACCGTAGCGATGGCACAAATTCACCAAGGGAACAATGGAGGAGTCAACGGACAAGGGGCCGGAAGTTCAAACAACGGGATAAATCAATGACCTACTAAAGCATGTTCCTACAAAGACTTCACCAACACCAAACCACGAACCTTTAACGACACTGGAGGAATGATCACCCTGAAACGATGGATCGAGAAGGTGGAATCGGTATTCGAGATATGCGATTTCCCTGAGGAGATGAAGGTGATGTTTCCCACATGCACTTTCATTGACCAAGTTCTCATTTGGTGGAACGGACATGTGGAAGCCATGACACTCCCCGTAGCGAATTCCATGCCATGAACAGAGGTGAAACAAAAGTTGATGGCCGAGTATTTCCCTTGAGGCGAAATTCAGAAAATGTAACAAGAGCTGTGGAATCTCACTGTCCGAAACGCTGATATAAATGCATACATATCAAGGTTTAGCGAACTGTGTCTGTTGTGTCCTGGCATGATCACCTCAGAAGGCAAGAAGATCGAACGATTCTTCTGGGGACTGACCTCCCTGATCCAAGGGAATGTGATAGCCGAAAATCCTGAAACTTTCGACAGTGCCAAGAGATTGGCCAAGAAGTTGTTTGACGACAACAACAAGAAGGGTGAGAAGCCAGTGGAGGCTGAAAGTAAGAAGGAAAATGATAGCAAAAAGGGGAAGAACAACAAGAGGAAGGGACGTCAAGGCTCCGAATCATCCAAGAAGCAACAAACAGTAGCAGTTAATGTTGCGACCACTCAAGTTCCATCCACACCACATGCTCCAGCCTCAGCTGCTCCAAGTGCTCCTAGACCTTATTCCGGTAATCTTCCTAAGTGCAATAAGTGCGGTCTCCATCACAATGGAGAATGTAGAGAGATGCAGTGCACCAATTGCAATCGGAAGGGGCACACGGCAAGGTATTGCAGGACCTACCCTCCTCAGAACCAACAACAGGGAAACAACAACACAATAATCGCAACAACAACAACACCAAAAATGGTGGCAACAATGCAGGACCTAGCCATACTTGCTACGGGTGTGGAAGGACTGGGCATTTCCGTCGAAACTGCCCCAACAACAACAGTCCCGGAAATGGAGAAATGGAAGGGTGCTGACCATGGGTCAGGGAGAAGCGGTTCAGGATCCCGCTATCGTAACCGGTACGTTCCTCCTAAACCACACTTATGCATGCATCCTATTTGATACTGGAGCAGAACGAAGTTTTGTGAGCAATAAGTTTAAACATTTGTTAAAACAACAACCCCAGAAGCTCAATGAATCCTTTACGGTGGAAATCGCCAATGGGAAAACAGAATCCACTGGGGAAATCTATATCGGATGTACCCTATCCCTAAATCAACACGTCTTTCAAATAAACATAATGCATGTTTCCATTAGGAGTTTCGATGTGATTATTGACATGGAATGGTTAAGCCCCCACCATGCTGAAATTATGTGTCACGAAAAGGCCGTTTGACTTCACCTTCTAAATCATGAAACCCTAGTTATTTACGGAGACAAACCTAGCACGAACCTTCGTCTCATCACGTGCGTCCAAGAACAAAAGCATCTGTGAAAGAACGATTTGACCTTCCTGGCGCACATAGTAGATAAAACCAAGGAAGAGGTTCACGTTCAAGACATTCCTGTAGCACATGAATTCCCAGACATATTTCTTGATGATCTTCCTGGAGTACCCCAAGAAAGAAAAGTTAAATTCCGAATTGATCTTGTTCCAGGAGCTACTCCCATCGCTAAATCGCTTTACCGATTAGCTCCTGTTGAGATGCAGGAATTGTCCAGCCAACTCAGTGAACTCCTAGACAAGGGATTCATCCGACCCAGCTTCTCGCCATGGGGAGCTCCAGTCCTCTTTGTTAAGAAGAAATACGGATTTTTTAGGATGTGCATTGATTACATAGAGCTGAATAAGCTCACTCTCAAAAATCACTATCCACTCCCACGAATCGACGATCTATTTGACCAGCTCCAAGGAGCTAGTTACTTTCCTAAGATAGATCTACGATCCGGGTACCATCAACTCAAGGTCCGGGAAGAGGATATTTCCAAAACCGCTTTCCGAAATCGTTACGGACATTATGAATTTGTCATAATGCCCTTCGGTCTAATGAATGCCCCTGCCGCATTCATGGACCTAATGAATCGAATCTGCCGACCATTCCTTGACAACATTGTTATTGTATTCATTGACGACATTCTAGTTTATTCTCGAAGCGAAAAAGAGCATGGCCAACATCTCCGACAAATCCTGGAAACCCTGCGAACTGAGAAGCTATACGCAAAACTCTCCAAGTGTGAGTTCTGGCTCCGTAGCATGAACTTTTTGGGTCATGTTGTTAGTCAGGAAGGAGTACATGTGGATCCTTCTAAGGTCAAAGCCATCGAAGGATGGGCAGTCCCGACAACACCCATAGAAATTCGCCAATTCTTAGGACTAGCAGGTTACTACAGGAGGTTCATTCAAAACATCTCTAAGATCACCAAGCCACTTACCTCGCTTACAGTGTTTTGTGTTATGTGTTTCAGGTACTAGTGAGGATCGCGGGAAGGCGCCGGCCTGATCAGTACACACGCGGGATTTTTATGTTATGAGATCTTGGGATTTTTATTATGTTATGGATTTGAAATTCAAACAATGATGTTTTTATGAATACTAAATGAATTATGCTTTTATAAAATGCAAAAAATTGTTTTGAAATTTACAGTGTTACAAGTTGGTATCAGAGCCTTGGTTTGAGGGATTCGAGTACACCTTCGGGCGTATTTGAACTCAAACTGAGGATTTGAGAAATGATTTCGAAAAGAGTAAAAGATTTTTTTTGGAAACGCAGAGCAGAGTCGTGTGTACGATCAGTCCGCGCCCGAACAGTGATTTCCCAAGATACCCTTATATTATATGCTATGATATTGATATGATGTATTCTCATGCTAGAGTGGGCTAGGTACTCCTATTAGGACTAGTATGGCCTGATTTGTGATGCCTTAGCCTAGGGAGAGGTGAGCTGCTATGAGATGCTTGAGAGTGAGTAGGTAGCAGTGAGAAGCTTATGAGAGATTCGTTAGAGAGTGGATTATGCATAATAGAGTACTTGGAACTTGGGATCCGGAGAAGAGGATTTGGGGTGTATACTGAAACGGTGCGGACAGTAGTATTGGGCCCGTACTACTAAAAGCACCGGGGCGGTGTACAGCGAGGGTACACGTTCTAGGTCAGCGTTTTGTTCGGCCGCTAGGGTGAGGTAGTGTCTACAGCAGGGCTGTAAGGGTTTTGTGGCGTATGTGATGGATACGCGGGTTGATTCAGAGAGGCCGAGATCAGTTGAGGAGGTTCCGATAGTGCGTGAGTTTCCGGATGTATTTCTAGAGGAGTTGCCGGGTGTGCCTCCCGTGAGGCAAGTGGAGTTCAGCATCGATTTGGTTCCGGGGGCCGCGCCTATTGCCAAGGTGCCTTATCGCCTTGCACCTCTATAGATGCAAGAGTTATCCTCGCAACTTCAGGAGCTGCTGGGAAAGGGATTTATTCGGCCGAGCAGCTCGCCGTGGGGAGCGCCTATCCTTTTTGTAAAGAAGAAGGATGGTTCACACCGGATATGTATTGATTACCAGGAGTTGAACAAGCTGACGGTCAAGAACCATTACCCGTTGCCGAGGATCGATGATTTGTTCGATCAGTTGCAGGGATCATCTTGGTTGTCCAAGATGGATTTGAGGTCTGGATATCATCAGGTGAGGGTGCAAGATGAGGACATCCAGAAGATAGCGTTCAGGACGCGTTATGGGCATTATGAGTTTGTGGTGATGCCTTTCGGGCTCACCAATGCCCCGACAGTGTTCATGGATCTCATGAACCGAGTATGCAGACCGATGTTGGATCGGTCGGTGATTGTATTCATCGATGACATTTTGGTATATTCGAGATCTAGAGAGCAGCATGAGGAGCATTTGAGGGAGATCCTCGGAGTTCTGAGATCGGAGAGGCTTTACGCCAAATTCTCGAAGTGTGATTTCTGGTTGCGAGAGGTCCAGTTCCTAGGACATCTCGTTAACCAGAGAGGGATATTGGTCGACCCTGCCAAAGTTGAGGCAGTGATGAGTTGGGAGGTGCTGAGGTCACCTTCCGAGATCAGGAGTTTCTTAGGGTTGGCAGGTTATTATCGGTGATTTATCAGGGATTTCTCTAAGATCGCAGTTCCACTCACCAGGTTGACCCGGAAGGGTGTTGCTTTTTCATGGGGCCCCGAGCAGCAGGCCTCTTTTGAGACGCTTCGCCAAAGGTTATGCGATGCCCCAGTGTTAGCCCTCCCGGAGGGGATGGAGGACTTTGTGGTATACTGTGATGCGTCGATCTTGGGGTTAGGAGCGGTGCTGATGCAGAGAGGGCATGTGATAGCATACGCATCGAGGCAGCTGAAGCCTCATGACACGAGGTATCCCACCCATGATCTAGAGTTGGGGGCGGTTGTGTTCGCCCTCAAAATTTGGCGTCACTATCTGTATGGGGTTCGGTGTACGATATACACGGACCATAAGAGCCTGAAGGATTTGATGGATCAGCCTAACCTAAATATGCTGCAGAGGAGGCGGTTGGATGTGGTCAAGGATTATGATTGTGAGATCCTGTATCATCCGGGCAAGGCTAATGTGGTAGCCGACACCCTGAGTCGCAGGGCGGAGAGTGCCCCGTTGCGTGATGTATGTTTGCGATTGATCGTGATGGCTCCGGTGTTGGACACCATTCGTGGAGCACAGGCTGAGGCCGTGAGATCGGAGAACCAAAAGAGAGAACGAGTTGTTGGATTGGTATCGGAGTTCGTTACCGATGGTCGGGGGCTGATGATGTTTCAGGGGCGTACATGGGTACCGTTTGTGGGAGGGACGCGTACCATTTTGATGGAAGAGGCTCATCGGTCGAAATTCTCGATCCATCTTGGGGCCACTAAGATGTATTTAGACCTGAGGAAAGAGTATTGGTGGCCCTGTATGAAGAGGGATGTTGCGTGGTTTGTTGAGAGGTGCTTAACTTACCGTAGGGTTAAGGCCGAGCACCAGAGACCGCATGGTAAGTTGCAGCCGTTGGAGGTTCCCAAGTGGAAGTGGGAACAGATTACCATGGATTTTATCACCAAATTACCAAGGACTGCTAGGGGATTCGATGCAATTTGGGTGATTGTGGACAGGCTGACAAAGAGTGCCCACTTCCTTGCTATCAATGAGAGCTCTTCCGCGGAGAAATTAGCAGAGATGTACGTGAGGGAAGTTGTATCTCAGCATGGAGTTCCAATCTCAATTGTCTCAGACCGGGATGTGCGTTTCACTTCCAGATTCTGGAAGAAGTTTCACGAGGAGTTGGGTACTAGGCTGCATTTTAGTACCGCATATCACCCCCAGACTGACGGTCAGAGTAAGCGGACGATTCAGACGCTCGAGGACATGCTCCGGGCATGTGTGTTGGATTTCGGGGGGACTTGGGACACGTATTTTCCCTTGGCAGAGTTTTCCTACAACAACAGCCATCATTCGAGCATTGGTATGCCACCCTTTGAGATGTTGTATGGGAGGAGGTGTCGGAGCCCCATTTGTTGGGGAGAGGTTGGGCAGCGTGTTATGGGCAGTACTGAGATCGTGCTTCAGACGACAGAGCAGATCCAGCAGGTCAGACAGAGGTTGTTGACCACTCAGAGTCGTCAGAAGAGTTATGCGGACAGACGCCAGTCCGTGCTTGAGTTTCAGGTCGGCGACTTTGTGCTCCTGAAAGTCTCTCCTTGGAAAGGAGTGATACGATTCAGGAAGAGGGGCAAGTTGGGACCCCGATATATTGGCCCATTCCAGGTGGTCGCAAGGATAGGCAGGGTAGCCTATCGTTTGGAGTTGCCAGCAGAGTTGGGTCAGATTCATGACACTTTCCACGTGTCGCAATTGCGGAAGTGTATAGCCGATAAGTCGGCAGTGGTACCATTAGGGGATATTCAGGTGGATGCGAGCCTGAATTATGCTGAGAGACCGGTTGCAATTAGAGATCGGGAAATCAAGGTTTTGAGGAACAAGGATGTACCCTTGGTTTTGGTTCAGTGGCAACATCGGAAGGGGTCCGAGATGACTTGGGAGCCGGAGCGTGAGATGCGTGAGCAGCATCCGGAGTTATTTGCAGAGCGAGAATTCGAGGGCGAAGTCTAGTTCTAGTGGGGGAGAATTGTAACACCCTGGATTCCCAGCAAGGAGAAGGTGACAATAGCAAGGAGGAGGTGAGATTCAAGCAGATCCAGAGCCCAGAGACTTCATTTTGAGGTAATAGTTTGAACCTCCCTCAGTTTTAGTGTTGATCTTTAGAGTTAGGGTTTTCTAATCCCTTTGGAGAGTTATTATGTGGAGCAAATGGTCCCTCTTCGAGTTTGTGCCATAGATCTGGACTCAAAGGGTTCCAGAGACCTTACCCCTTGGAGCTTTATGGGTTAGTATGGGGCTATTGGACTTAGGTTGTCATTTTTGGGACCAAATCTCCTTTTAATGCCTTGTTGTGGTTGTACAAGCATCAAGTTTCGATCTTTACATGACATTCATGCTTGGGGAGGCCAGATCTATGGTTTGGGGAAACAGATCTAACCTCAAGAGGTCAATAGAGTTTGTGCATGGCATCAACTCGCCGAGTTGTTCTTGAGACTCGGTGAGTAGGGTTAGGGTTTCACGTAAATTGTCCAGCGAGTAGACTCGTCGGGTTGGGGGATGACTCAGTGAGTCAGGGAGAGTCAGGGGGGGGGGGGCTGAGTCAAGCCGGAACACGCCGAGTTGTTCTTGAGACTCGGCGAGTTGAGTCGTGGTGGCCCCACGATTCACGCCAGGTGGAACTCGTCAAGTTAGGGAAATACTTGACGTGTCATGAGAGGGTCCAAGGGAGTTAGTGGAAACGAATAGACTCACCGAGTCGCTCTAGTGCACTCGCCGAGTCTGGTCAAAGTTGACCGTTGACCATGTTGACCTTTAGGGTTGAGTTCAGTGTATTTATGGGTGTGTTACTTTGTGTGATTAGGCGGAGGCTAGATCACATTTATTCCGAGACAGATATTTACCGAGATAAACGAGGTGAGTCTTCTCACTATACTTTACCTTGAGTAGGTAATTAGAGTTATGTGATGCAGTGTTTGTATGATATATGTATGTGTATGTATTGCACTGCATTCTTCTATGTGATTTATGTTGTGCATGTGTATCAGAGTTAGAACCTGAGGGTTCACAGAGTTTGGGTGCACGGACCCATAGAGTTATAGCCTCGAGTGGCTAATATGTGTTATATGTGGTATTTTGGGGAACTCACTAAGCTTTGTGCTTACAGTGTTTTGTGTTATGTGTTTTAGGTACTAGGGAGCATCGCGGGAAGACGTCGGCCTGATCAGTACACACGCGGGATTTTTATGTTATGAGATCTTGGGATTTTTATTATGTTATGGATTTGAAATTCAAACAATGATATTTTTATGAATACTAAATGAATTATGCTTTTATAAAATGCAAAAAATTGTTTTGATATTTACGGTGTTACATGAATGAGTCACTAGATAAAGGTAATAATATAACTAACTTAAGTATTATCCTTTTATACTAGGATTACTAACAGTGTTAACTTATGACATCCGTAGATGTGCATTTACCTTTGTAGCTAACACCTGGGTGTAGGAATAGTTAGTCCCTTAAAGTATACCTATAATGGTATCAATCGAAGACATCCGTAGACGTGCATTTACCTCTATAGCTAACAGAGGTTCTAGGAATGGTTAGTCCTGCAAAGTATCCTTTGGAACGAGGATATAAAGTCTAATATATCTCGTCGATTATGTGATTGTATCACAAAATAAAGATCAGAAGGAGAATTATATAACAGTATCTAGACATATAATATGTAATATTAACTCATCATATAATATCTATGTAATATACCCATGTAAAAGTACTCATATAAGCGTATCTATGTAAAAGTATTCATGTAGACGTACTCATGCAAGCGTATCTATGTAAAGACTCATGAATGAATTGACTCTTGAGTGATTCGTTGTACTTGGAGTGGTAAGTAGTATCTCCTAACTATATCTATAATAGTTACTAATGGTGTACATGTACAAGTGAAGTATGCCTTTGCTACCCAAAGGTACTGAATTGACTGGAAGAACCTTTATGTCTATATATGTACACATGATATATAACTAATATTTAAACGACCTTCAGACGGATACTCGATACCCTACCATACCACATCCCAAATGGATAAAGGAAATAAGGCGGGTTAGCCTTCCTAAGTCTTTTAAACATTACTTATATAACTATACATATCTAGCAATCCAATTGACAATATAAAAGTATAAAGGAAGTTTTGTAAAAGTATTTGACAAGTATAAGAGTTTGTAAAATAGTTTGAACTGAAACAGTTTAGTAAATAGTTTGAACAGTAAGAAAACTACTAGTTTGGTAGTTATTAATCACATGTGATTGATATAATAACTATAAGTATGCAACTTGTATTCCCCCCCCCCCCTCATAAAATCATTTAAAAATATTTAAACCATTGATTAAGGGGTATGAACTCACCGGTAGTGAGTGGTACGGATGAACTGAAGATGTAGGATTGCTAGGTGTCAAGTGAAGTCTTGAACACACTCTATGATCCTAGTTAGTATATAATATCACATATATGTATCCAATTAGTCTTTAAACAACTAATAAACAAAGTCAAGACATCCTAGGACATGCTAAACACCTTATACAAGTGTTATAAGTCCCAAGAATTGCATCTATGTGTTGTACGGAAGGGCTAGTGTACTTGGGGTTCAAGGAAAACTCCATTAGGGAGTTTACGGTTTTGTGGTCACAACTAAAAGAGTTTACAACCGTAAGCTCACACACCTTTGACTATTTGTTGTTTAAAGCCTTAAAAAGTCCCTAGCAGCTTATCTACATGAAGTATGTGTCTAAGGAAGGAACTAGGGCACCATTTCACTTCAATTTAGAGTTTACGGTTCATAAACCATTTTCCTTTGAGTTTACTACCATAAACTCATAAGGTTTATGGTATTTTGGGGGTTTTCAAGTCCTTATCTCATCAAAGAATGGATCCATGTTAGTTACTAAGGCATAGGAAGGAATATGGGTGTTTACGGTTTTGGGAAATCCCCAAACCATAAACACGTCTAAAATGGGAGATTTTGGTACTTTTTAGGTGCTAAACACATCAAGGAAGGATATAGACATGTTCCTAAGGCTTGTGAAGGACTAAGGCACCCTTTGGCACCTTTACCTGGTGTTTACAGTTCAAGAACTTCTTGAACCGTGAAGACCTTGTTCTAGGTGTTCTTGGGACATTTTCTTGATGTATAGAAGTGTAACAAAGCTTGCAAGTCTCTAGGATAGAAGCACTAACAAGGTAGAAGCTCAAAAAGGTCCAAAAGGCCAAGAACACAAGTGTGTGTTCTTGGTGTTCTTGGTGTAAAGTGAAGATTGGCCCTTTTGGAATGATTTCACGGTTAGAAGTGTGTTAAAACACTAGATAAGTCATACAACAACTTAAGAAAGGTAGAAACACTTACTAGATTGAAGATCTTGATAAACTTTTGGATGATACTTGAGAGAGAAATGGATTTGAATCTTTAGATTTTGGAAAAATGTAAATAATGACTAAATCTCATATATATACTCCCAATTTAGGGTTTTTGGCTGAAAATATTTTGTTCTGGCAGTACACTTAAATTTCTTAGAGTTTTGGAATAACAGTGTTATATAATAACTCTAGGGAATCCTCTCTCCTGATATCACCCGAAGTGTAAATCCTAAATTACTCAAACTGGTTCCAAAAAGTTTGAAACTTAGCAGAAACTTTTTTGGCTTCTATTGAATTGAAGCGTTGTAAAGAATAGAAATTTCGGGTTGTCACATCATCCCCCCGTTAGAAGGAATTCCGTCCCGAAATTAAAATTTAGGTAAGGTAGTAGGCATGAATAAGCGAGCCCACAAGTGGGAATACTTCCTAAATGATTGATTCTTGCGCTCCTAAGTGAATTTGAGCCCTTGGTTGGCATCCCAGTGGACCTTCACTAAAGGGAAACGACTATGAATTGTCCACATGACCCCTCGGTCCATGGTCACTACAGTTCTTCCACGTAGGTGAGGCACTTGTGTGACTCGATCTCTTCGAGTGGGATTTCAAGAGTCTCGTCGGATCGATACTTTTTACAAGTTTGAGACGTGAAGGGTAGAATGTACCTTACTAAGCTCACGGAGTAGGTCTAGTTAGTGAGATACAGGACCGATTCTGGTAAGAATCTCAGAGGTCCTACCTATCTTGGATTTAGCTTTCCACGCTTTACGAAGCGTATTAAACCATTCCCAGAGTGACACTTCCTAAAGAATTTGGTCTCTCACTTGTAATTCCAAGTTTTATTTTTCTTGCTTATCTTCCCGGTCAAGGGCCATCCCCCTGTTGGGTCAAAGTCAGAAGGGTTTCTGTAATTCACGAGGAGTTCTGAATGGACTCCTGACAGTAAGTCGGCGAGACCTAAATTTTGGCGTCTTCAGTGCCGACAATTTCTCAACGGTTTTGATAGTGTGTCTTAGGAATTGGACTCTTCAATTCCAAAACTCATCTTTAGAGAACATCGCGAAGATTTTCTCTGAGGGTAATGTTTCCATTGCTTGTTGTAGATGCTCTTTATGATTTCCTTCTTACTACAATAGTAGATAAGTTAGTCATTTACTAAGAGAATGACGAACTGCCAAGTAAGAATGGCGTACCCTATTCATTAAGCTCATGAATACTACGAACGTATTGGTCCTATCCGAGGGGTATCACTACAGACTCGCAGTGTCAGTATCGAGTTTGGAAGATTGTCCTTGGGACATCCTTCGCTGGCACTCATATCTGGTGATATTCGGATCTCAGGTCTATTTCTGAAAGGTAAATAGTTCCTTGCGGTTGGTCAACCGACTCATCTATGCGAGGCAGAGGGTGATGATTTCTAATGGGAATTTTGTCGAGGTCTCTGAAGATGAGGGACTTACGAAGCAATCCGTCTATCTTCTTGACGAATAAGACTGAAGCTCTCTAGGATGAGAAGCTTGATCTTTCCATTCTAGTGCTAAGTAGTCCATAAACTGCCCGGACAGTTTTTTTTTTGTATCTCCATGGGCGTTAGACCGTAGGACGATCTGTTTACAGAAATCGTATTGGGTTCCAAGTTTTTTCGCATGATGATGCGATCACTCGTAGTCTTGGGCAGTCTCCATCCTGAAGTTCATATTAGAACTCGTACATGGTTCATCAATCGCAGTTTCATGTATACGAGTCGTATATAATTAAGGTTGAAAGGGTAGTCGAACAACTGATTCTTCTTTAAGCTCACATCCCAACGAGGAAAAGAAGTTAAAGTGGAATCATCAATTCTAAACCTGTAGAACCTTGATTGTATATCACTCCCATGTATACATTCTTCAGCGATAGATCAACCATATGAATCTTTGGATTGAACTTTACGTACTGTACGAGTGGTACTTCCGGGAGGTTTGCTGAGTTTTATTCAGAAAGGATAAGAAACATGAGGTACTCTAAGTAGGAGTACTTCTGATTTCTGAATTACGGATTCGTTAAAAAGGTGTTTACGGGGAAAAAGATGTAGGTATGAAGCTGGTATTGTGCGGATCAAATTGAATCAAGTCGTATGGTAATGTCAGAATCATATGGGAACTAAAGACATTAGATTTGAACATAAGGCGTTACAGACAAAACACAACTGTAAAACCATCAACAGAGTTACAATACTTTAGACTTACTACAAGACTATTGCTGCGAACAAGGTATACTACAAAAGACAAGTATACGCAACACGAGCATCCCTTTACTGACGGGATCTCGCAAAAGATATGACTCCAGTCGCACTAGTTTTGGATGGTTTATAAGTCTGTTACAATGAACGCTTTAGATACTCTAACGAGGGTCCAACGTAGTTTCTCCTGCAGCTGTGATCCTGAGAATCTTCCCGTCTGTGCCCGATTTCTTAGCTATTGGATAGTCCTTCATGACATGTCCCATCTCTCCACATAAATGACATATCTGGCTAGTGCCATCATCGGTAGTGAAAGTGAAGTGCTGGGTAGGAGTTATGGGGACACAGTTGCTTTCGTTGAGCTTCTCTTTTGGACAATTTCTGTAATAGTGCCCTGCCTCACCATAATTATAGCAAACTAGGCTAGCTCCAGTGGTGGGGGTAGTTCTACAACAATGAGCAATGTGTCCCATCTTGTTGCAATTGTTGCATTGCCTTGCTCGATAAATTCATGTATGGTGATAGTTGCACCGGTCACACTTCGGGAGTGTTCCCTCGTATCGTTTGACCGGTGTTGTGATGGCAGGGGTTGCCACTGGTTGCTATTGTATGGCCATCATCTGAAATCGCTTGCATTCCACTTTGGCTTGATGTTTTCTTTTCTTGAACTCTGAGTTGTTGTTTTGGGCGGTGGCGACTGTTATTATTTGTTGATTTCTCGGATCGTTACCACGATCAGGATTGTTAACTCCTTTAATAGTCTTGCTTGCGTTGACAGTGCTGCGGTTTGCAAGGACAGCTGTCACGGCAGCCATCACGGCAGCTGTAACTGCGGCTTAGAAAGTAGCGGCGTCCATAGGAAAAGCAGGGGTTTCGCTGCTCGGCTAATTGTTTCCGGATGACGACATGATTCTGTTAACACGAAAGATAAGGATTTTGTGAGCGATTTTGGTTGAACCTATATGTACTTCGATTGCTCAAGTAAAGAGTAAGAGTATGTTCTCGAAAGTTTGGCCTACATCCCTATGATGCAGTCCTAGTACGGATTGGAGGTATGTTTCCAAAGGTTCGACCTACATCCCTATGATGCAGTCATAGTATACAGTGGAAGTAAGTTTGTAGCATGGTCTCATGACGCTTGACATCTAAAACAGGGTACCATTGGTTGGTAAATAACATGATCCAATCCTTGAAGAAGAATTGGGAATTATCCCTGAGCCAGAATACCCTAGCTCAATAACTCAACTAGAGTGGGTTTAAAATATACTCCCATGATAGCATGATGAAAGTGTTTGAATAAAGAATGACACAGAGTTATCCGACTGTCAATATCTTTGATATTCATGACATAAAAGTTCGGGAAAAATGACCTTGTAAAAGGTCATACATCATATCCAGAGTAGAAAGTCCTTGACAGCATAAAGACCTAAATAAAGTACTTACAGTACAAGATAGTTTCATAGAAAATGCCACATCGGGCATAGACAGAAAAAAACGATTCCTTTTAACAAGTAAAATAAAGTAAGGCATCTACTATTGGCGAGGGTCATCCCTCTGGTTAACTCTCAGTTCAGCCAGTTGGCATTCCACATCAAGTAGGTGTCTTTCGTACACCCTCTGGCGTACTCGGAGCTCTATGACTTTGGCTAGTGATTCAGCCAGTGCTTGAAGCAGGGCTTCATGGTCTCTCTCAGATCTCTCACAAGCATCTTCCAAACGAATGGTGTGGAGGGTATGCATTCTCGCATTGGCGACAACTTCTGTGATCTGATGTAGAGCTGTCCTGCCTTGAATCTCATTTTGAGCCAATCTGCGGACTAGGATTGGCAAGATTCTATCTGCTAAGCCCCCATTGCTCAGGTCATAAAAGCTTTGGTCACCATTAAATGGCATGGGTTGATCTTGTCCTTGGCTCCATGTTTCCAAGCATTCCACCCATGGAGGCGTCAGGCCATGAAAAGTCGGACGAGGGTTAGGATTCGGAAAGGGATTTGCCTGGGGTAGGTTCCCAACCTCGGGTTCGGAGTTATCATCATCCGTGAGGTCTTCAACGTGGTGATCATTCAAAGGGATAGGATGATCATTCTCTGGTTCTTCTCCAAACCATCCAGCAATGACTTCGTTCGGAAGGTACGGATTGTCGTGGGGATGGAGTCCAACCATGTTATCTACGCAAGAATTGGGATAAGAAAATAATTATTAGACGAACTATCTAGATAATTATTTAGAAAATCTTCATTAGTTACATCACTATCTGTGAAGTGCATACCAGTTATATGTAATCAAAACAGGATAGGCCTTCGAATAAGTAACCTTAACTCCAAATTCACAAAGAATAGGGGTAAAGCAAAATTTTCACAGATTCTAAGTCTATAACATCCTAGTTACATATAACCTTAGTGTATCCACTTAGCAACTATCAACTTAGTAATGAAGATCCCTTTTTGTTCTCAAGTATAAAGTGCCTATAGTAACACCAAATACCCTATAGTATTTGTGACAACCCGAAATCTCCATTCTGAACAAACCATATCAAACCAATAGAAGTTAAAATAGTTTCAGTGAAATTCCAAACTTTGGGTATAAGTTTGAGTTTTTCAGGATTTACACTTAAGGAGATATCAGGAGAGTGGATGCACTAGGGTTTTGTGCAACACTGTTATTTCGATACTCTATGATATTAGAGTTCATTCCGGGAATAAAATATTTTCTGCCAAAAATCTCAGGACTATAAATAGAAAACTGAACCAAATAATTCATTAGTTACATTTCCAGTTAGAGAAAAGCCAAATTCTTTCTCACGGATCTTCGGGTTTTAATCCCAAATCGTGAGTACTTCAATCTAGTTGTATTATATAGCTTAGATTGTGCTTAATAACATCAAAATCATGACAGAACAGCAAGATTTGTGAGTTTACTCCCCAAGAACATCTTGGAGAGTAAACTCCTTTTCAAGAGCCAAATGGTGCCTAGTCTTTCCTTAAGCCATGAAAGTAGTTTGGACTTGTACACTAACGAGTTTAGGGACAGAAAACAAACTCAAAGCAACAAGATTTGAGAGTTTACTCCCCAAGAACATCTTGGAGAGTAAACTCCTCTTGGAGAGTAAACTCCTTTTGGAGAGTAAACTCCATTTTAAGGGCCAAAAGTGTCCCAATGTCCCTAAAAGCCTCGGAAATGAACCTTGAGACTACATATGACATGGTTAGACATCCAAAACAAATATAATCAAGGGTTGAAAGTGAGTTCACGGCCAAGGAAGTTCTTGAGCCGTGAACTCCATTTTAGGGTGTCAAAATACCCTAAATGCCACCCTTAAGCCAAGAGACTAGCATAGCTTTTTACCTTGATGTGTCTAAGACCCAAAAGAACCAAAATACCACCACCCACAAGTGTTTACGACCGCAAACACATGAATTTAGGGGTGTTTTGGTGCCACAAACACTTCCTAAGGCTTAGGCATGAATTGAGAATGCTTCCTTATGACCTTTAAGACCCTCATAAACATATTTAGACATGAGTTTACGTTTGTAAACTCATTTGGATCGTGAACACCCCAAAATTGCCAAAAGAAGTGGTCTTTCTCATCCTAGGCTAAAGCTAATGTCCCTAAATCATTCCCTAGCTTTCATACTTGCACTAACCCATGAGTAACCTGAGTTTACGGCCGTAAACTCCCTTGGGCCGTGAACTCATGGTAGTAAACTCATATGTGTGCCTTATACCTTCCTATGTTGAATCACATGTGATTCCAACACTTGGTCAAGGTGTTTCCTAGTCCCAGAAGGTGTTATCTTTCATATAGTTGTTATAAACACTATATTCATGTCATTATGTGTCCTTAACTATCATCTAGGACTTATTGTGTCTCGGGACTTCATTCGTGGAACTTCTCATCCCTACACGCGTACCCGCTAGAACCACTCACAACAGGTGAGTTCATACCCCTAAATCAATGTTTTAAATGATTTTAAATTCTTTAATGGGGGGGATACAAGTAGACAACAACATGTTATTAAATCATTTATATGTATTTTATAACTATGTTTTAAATCAGCAGATTTCACATACTACAAAATGTGATGCATGAATTGGTGTTAAATCTTAAAAATACTTTGTTATCAAATGTATTACTTTTGAAATGTATATCAAAGTGACATCAAGTCATTGTTAATTATTGTTCAAAACTCTTCGATGTCGTACAAAACCATTTTTACCTTCTTGAACCAAACTATACTTATACGCATATGTTCATATATATATGTTAGAGATTATAGTTTTCACCCTTTATGTAGTTTCCAATACTCTTGGGTAGCAAGGGTGTATAAACCTACTTGAACAAACAATTACCTTTTAGTTAACTATCATAGGGATAGTTAGAAGATATCAAACATTATTCCTATTACAAGGAATCACACAAGAGTCAGTTCATTCATAAGTCTATACCAATACCTTACATGATACATGAGTACACTTACTTAGGATCACATGATACATGAGTACGTTTACATAGATACGTTTATCTGAACACGCCTACATGAATACCATACATGAGTACTGTTACATAGATATATTATCCTGTATTCACTTACCTGGATACTTGTATCTTAACTTGTAAGGATGATTTATTAGTATTTGTTGTATAAATTATCTTTCCTATCCCGGTTCAATGGGATATCTAGGCGGGACTAACCATTCCGAATCCCATCTGATTAGCACCAGTGGTCGATGACCATCTATGGAGGTCTATGGTTACTATTTATATTAGGTAGATCGATATCTAGGCGGGACTAACCATTCCGAATCCCATCTGATTAACACCAGTGGTCGATGACCATCTACGGAGGTTTATATTAGGTAGATCGATATCGGGACTAACCCTTCCACCCACCTGCTGCTACAGAGGACAAGTGGACAATCTTCGGATGTTCGTTAGGTTATACTTTTCGCTTATTGCGATGTTGCGTTAGTCCTAGTACCCAGTGACAACACTTACTTTAGTACATTTTCCTGTTTACTTTATTTTGTGATACTTTCACATAAACGATGAGTTAGACTAAGTACTTTAGTACTAGTCAATAGAAGGAAAAACTATCATTTTACTTACAGAACATTTAGGTCTTGGTAGAAGACTATCATATCATTTTCCTATTTTACTTTATTTTGTGATACATTCACATAAACAAAGAGTTAGACTAAGTACTTTTAGTACTAGTCAATAGAAAGGAAAAACTGTCATTTTACTTACAGAACATTCGGGTCTTGGTAGAAGACCACATTTCATACTTATATCAAGTGTTCTATTTAAAGATTTATACGATATTCTTAACAACATTCCAAAACAAGACAATAACACCTAAATACTTATGAATTCACCAGCTTTAAAGCTGATACTCGCTTTCAAAATTACTTGTATTCTCAGGTCATCAGTTAGACAGGTACGATGGCCAGGTTTTGAGAAGACGAAGCACACACACGACTCGTCTTATTTTGATTACTCATTTTATTGTTGTACATTATGAAAGAACACATATGTATTAAAACTTTACTTTTAATGCAATGGATGATGTTGTTGCTTGTTTATAGCTTTACATTGTTATGATACTTCACATGACGTCCTCCACCCCGGAACGTTTCCGCCGTTCTTGGTTTTACGGTGTGACAGTATTTTAGGTTTATGTTCTATTGTTCTCATTGTGGTATTGTTGGTAAGATTTTAGACTTGTTTCAACCTCACAACTACACTTAGGAACATGCTAGTCAACCCTCGAATAATATAGTTGATCAGGCTATATCTTCCCAGTTTTGACTATATGTCTCTAAGTCTACTTGTGCTGCCCAACAATCGTAATTCTTTTGTACTGTCCTAATGACACTGATTTTAGTATCAATGCAGACACGTATACTTAATCATATATTTTATTATTTAAAGTATTAACTCTTGGTGAGAGTATTTTTAATCCCTATGTATTTATAGTTAGTATATCTTTTATGGGTTGATATACTCAATTTACTATAAACAATGCTCTGTTACCAATCTGTCACACCCCAAAACCATGAACGGCGGAAATGTTCTGGGGCGGAGGACGTCAGGTAATGTATCACAACAATGTAAAGTAGTAAACAAGCAACAACATCATCCATTGTATTAATAGTATAATGTTAATTACAAGTGTCTTCTTTCACAGAATAAGACAACATAATGAATAATCGAAATAAAAGACGAGTCTGAACTGCTCTGTCTTCACAAAACTAGTCGTCGTACCTGTCTATTTGTGACCTGAGAATACAAGTTATTTTGAAAGCGAGTATCAGCTCAAAAGGTGGTGAATTCATAAGTATTAATGTGTCTTTGATTTGCAAAACTTGTAATGAAAGTCTTGACATTGTTTTGAAAGAAAGTTCGTATAAGTGTGGAAATGTTTGTAAGTAATTGAAAGCGTTTGATAAACCCTAGAAATCCCTATGATTCCAATTAGTATAGATGAAATCTTCTACCAAGACCTAACTGTTTTGAAAGTAGCCTTCTACCAAGACCCGACTGTTTTGAATGTAGCCTTCTACTAAGAACTAACCATTTTGAAAGTAGCCTTCTACCAAGACCTAACTGTTTTGAAAGTAGCCTTCTACCAAGACCTAACTGTTTTGAAAGTAGCCTTCTACCAAGACCCGACTATTTTGAATGTAGTCTTCTACCAAGACCCGACTGTTCGACTATTATTATTATTATAAGAAATTGTATCCTTCGGTACTAGGATACTCAAATATAAATCACCTCATCGGTTATGTGAATGAGTCACAAGATAAAGGTAATAATATAACTAACTTAAGTATTATAATTTTATACTAGGATAGCTAATAGTGTTAACTTAAGACATCCGTAGATGTGCATTTACCTCTGTAGCTAACAGCTGGGTGTTGGAATAGTTAGTCCCTTAAAGTATACCTATAATGGTATCAACCGAAGACATCCGTAGACGTGCATTTACCTTTGTAGCTAACAGAGGTTCTTGGAATGGTTAGTACCGCAAAGTATCCTTTGTAGCTAACAGAGGTTCTAGGAATCTATCTCATCGATTATGTGATTGTATCACAAAATAAAGATCAGAAGGAGAAATATATAACAGTATCTACACATATAATATGTAATATTAACTCATCGTATAATATCTATGTAATAGTACCCATTTAAAAGTACTCATATAAGCGTATATATGTAAAATTATTCATGTAGACGTACTTATGCAAGCGTATCTATGTAAAGATTCATGAATGAACTGACCCTTGCGTGATTCGTTGTACTTGGAGTGGTATGTAGTATCTCCTAACTATACCTATAATAGTTACTAATAGTGTACATGTATAAGTGAAGTATGCCTTTGCTACCCAAAGGTACTGAACTGACTGGAAGAACCTTTATGTCTATATATGTACACATGATATAGAACTAATATTTAAACGACCTTCAGACAGATACCCGATACCCTACCAGACCACATCCCAACGGGAAAAAGGAAATAAGGCGGGTTAGCCTTCCTAAGTCCTTTAAACATTACTTATATAACTATACATATCTAGGCATGCAGTTGGCAATATAAAAGTATAAAAGAAATTTTGTAGAAAGTATTTGACAAGTATAAGAGTTTGTAAAACAGTTTGAAGTGAAACAGTTTAGTAAATAGTTTGAACAGTAAGAAAACTACTGGTTTGGTAGTTATTAATCACATGTGATTGATATAATAACTATAAGTATTCAACTTGTATCCCCCCATAAAAGCATTTAAAAACATTTAAACCATTGATTAAGGAGTATGAACTCACCTGTAGTGAGTGGTATGGATGAGCTGAAGATGTAGGATTGCTAGGTGTCAAATGAAGTCTTGAACACACTCTATAATATCACATATATGTATCCAATTAGTCTTTAAACAACTAATAAAAAAAGTCAAGACATCCTAGGACATGATAAACACCTTATACAAGTGTTATAATTCCCAAGAATTGCATCTAAGTGTTGTAGGGAAGGGCTAGTGTGCTTGGGGTTCAAGGAAAACTCCATTAGGAAGTTTACAGTTTTGTGGTCACAACCAAGAGAGTTCCGGTCGCAAACCCTTGAGTTTATGGCCATAAGCTCACACACTTTTGACCATTTGTTGTTTAAAGCCTTAAAAAGTCCCTAGAAGCTTATCTACTTGAAGTATGTGTCTAAGGAAGGAACTAGGGCACCATTTCTCGCCCATTTGGAGTTTCCGGTTCCTAAACCATTTTCCTTTGACTTTACTACCGTAAAATCATAAGTTTATGGTATGTTGGGGGTTTTCAAGTCCTTATCTTATCAAAGAATGGATCCATGTTAGTTACTAAGGCATAAGAAGGAATATGGGTCATTTATACATACTTTGGGGTGTTTACGGTTTTGGGACATCCCCAAACCATAAAAACATCTAAAATGGGAGATTTTGGTGCTTTTTAGGTGCTAAACGCATCAAGGAAGGATTTAGACATGTTCCTAAGGCTTGTGAAGGACTAAGGCACCCTAAGGCACCCTTTGGCACCTTTACTTGGTGTTTACGGTTCAAGGACTTGTTGAACTGTGAACACCTTGTTCTTGGTGTTCTTGGGACATTTTCTTGGTGTATAGAAGTGTAACAAAGCTTGTAAGACTCTAGGATAGAAGCACTTACAAGGTAGAAGCTCGAAAAGGTCCAAAAGGCCAAGAACACAAGTATGTGTTCTTGGTGTTCCTGGTTTAAATTGAAGATTGGCCCTTTTGGAATGATTTCATGGTTAGAAGTGTGTTAAAACACTAGATTAAGTCATACAACAACTTAAGAAAGCTAGAAACACTTACTAGATTGAAGATCTTGAAAAACTTTTGGATGATACTTGAGAGAGAAATGGATTTGGATCTTGAGATTTTGGAAAAATGTAAATAATGACTAAATCTCATATATATATATATATATATATATATATATATATATATATATATATATATATATATATATATATATATATATACACACACTCCCAATTTAGGGTTTTTGGTTGAAAATATTTTATTCTGGCAGTAAACTCAAATTTCTTGGAGTTTTGGAATAACAGTGTTGTACAATAACCCTAGGGCATCCTCTCTCCTGATATGACCCGAAGTGTAAATCCTAAATTACTCAAACTTGTTCCAAAAAGTTTGAAACTTAGCAGCAACTTTTCTGGCTTCTATTGAATTGAAGGGTTGTAAAGAATAGAAATTTCGGGTTTTCATAGTTTCCCACATATGCCTTTCCAATACAACTTGGCCCTGATGAAGTTCTCTAACTTCGGATCGACTAGCATTCGGTTCTATCTGTTGTGCGTCAATGTGAGTCCTGGTTAACTCCTGTTCATCGGTTAGATGGCGGAGACGAACTGTGTTGACTCCTGAGTTAGCCCTGATCTCCATGACTTGGTCAATGGTTGCTCTTCCTTGTTTAACATTGCGAGCAACGCGACGAACCAAGATATGGAGGACTCTGTCTGCTGAGCCTCCCTCATTCAACATGTAGAAGCCTCCGTATGTGTTTTAAGAAGGCGGTTGTCCCTGTTTATGGCTCCATCTTCCCAAGTTCACTATCCACAGAGGCGTTGGGCCTTGAAAATCATGTCCAGGGTTAGGATTTTAAGCAAGTTGGGGTGGATTATAGACCTCCGGTTCTGAGTTAGAGTCTTCCTGCTCATCCTCTTCGTTCTCTCCCTCAGAACTCTCCTCAGGGTCTTCTTCCAATAGGACCACCGGGTTCTCTTCTTCAGGTTCCGCATTAGGCCATCCACTGTTCCCTTGATCGGGAAAGTACGGGTCGTCAGGTAGATGGAATCCAGCCATGTTATCTAGGCGAGAAAATGGGTGTAACAGAAATATAATAGATATATCACTATAGATAATTATAGGATGATCCTTACTAGTTATTTAAATACTTGTGTAGTGCATACCAGTTATATATAACCAAGATAGAATAGACCTACGAATAAGTGATCCAACTCTAAGACCACAACCAAACAAGGAACAGGAAGTAAAGCCAAGATCACATAATCTAATTCTATCACATCTTAGTCACATATAACATTAGCGCATCCACTCAGCAACTATTGACCTACCAGTAAAGACCTTTTTAGTTTTCACAAAAGTAATTATTCTACAACAAAATACTTCTATAGTATTTTAAGTTTATATTATGTTCTAGTGTTTCATTTTAGTAGAGTTGGTGAGTTTTAGACTTGTTACAACATCACAACCTTCCCTAGGCACATGCTAATCACTTCTCGGATAGATATAATTGATCAGGCTATATCAATCCCAAACCTGATTATATGTCCCGAAGCCTACTTGTGTTGTTCAACAATCGCAATACTTTTAGTCTGATCTTGTATGACACTCTTCTTAGTATGAATGCATTTATGTATACCTTAGTAAAATATTTTATTATTTAAAAAGTAAAAACTCTTGGTCAGAGTGTTTTAATTCCGATGTGTTTATAGTTGTGTTGTAACATCCATAAAATCCGAGCCAATTTAAAACATTTTAAATAATTTAAAACCATTCGATTATTACAATTTGTTTTCAAAATAGCTTAAACATCACAGTTCCCAGAAATCATAATCATCAATCTAGGAAGTGTACGGTCACACCTTCGCCTTTCCGCGGTTATCAGCTGAACCTGAAACAATAAACTGAAACTGTAAGCCTGAAAGCTTAGTGAGTTACCCCCAAAATACCCATTCACACAATAATACACATACAATAACAAAAAACATACTATGGGTCCAATCATCCAACGGGATGGAATACCCCATGCCTCAACCATTGGGTTAGAATGCCAACATATCGATACACTTCACATAACACATATACAACTAACAGCATGTATTAGGTCCACATCTATATATGTTGGATTACGTCTGTGCCCACAGTGTGAGTCTGGATTGCCATCTGGGCCCACAACTCACATCTGGATTGCCATCGAGCCCACGGTACAAGTCTCCCTTATCTCGTAAATGGAATGCTCCCAGGTTTATTGGTTACCGCACGGAGTAGTTTCACCTCAACCCATCCCACATAATATGTCAACATATAACACAACTAATGCACATAAAGATAATCACGTAATACTAGAGGTAGTCCTATAGATCTATCTAACTGGCATAACAACTAGCATGCAGACAGTCAAACTAACTATAGGTCACTAAGTGTAACCACATCTGATCTACCAAGATAACAATCTAAAAGATCATACTAGCATATAACCATCCTGTCTACCAGGATACCGAACTAACAAATCACAACAGTAATAATACCAATAAAAGAAACAAAGGGGTCGGCATTGGTGTCTTAGACCCTTGAGTATACTGAGGATAACTCACCTCGCAACTGACGCGCTGAAGTGATAAGCTCCACTATCGGATCACTGTCACAAAGTCCACCACCTATATTCACCATAAAACCATACTCATAGTCTCCAATTTCCCAAAATGTTCCCGGAAGTAAAATAGTCTACCCTTGGTCAAATCCAAGTCAATGGTCAAGGTGAACAGTCCATGTTGACCTCAACTCGTCGAGTACAACTATCTACTCATCGAGTTCCTTGAATAACTCTTCAATTCGCCGAGTCACTTGAGTGGCTCGTTGAGATCCTAATGTTTGCGGCCGAAGACTCCTTGGCCAACTCGTCGAGTTTCCCTTGCAACGTGCCAAGTTCATGCATGCCAAAAACCGGGAAAACCCTAACTAACTCGTCGAGTTACCCTACTGACTCGCCGATTCCACGACAATCTTCATCAGACTCACCGAGTTCACCATGCAACCCGCCGAGTCCCGTCAGTCTATTATCCATTCAGATGCTTTTTAAGCCATCATAAGGTTCCATATTGTAGATCCAGCTTCCTGAGGAATTTTTATCACGTAAAGTTTCAAACTTTTCGTGCATGCAAGGCTCTAAAGTCTTATAATGATAAAACAAAGCTTGCAATGGAGTTTTACACTTAAGGAGTGGTTCATACTTGCCAAAGCTGATAGCTTTATTGACTTAGAGACCAAAGAGAGTTCATATCTGAAATTACAACTTCAGATCTGAGCTCATGCCCAAGAATAACTTCATAATATGCTAGAAAAGCCCAAATCTTTAACCAAATGAGATTTAGAATGAAATTAGGCCAAGGTAATGACTTGATACCTTGCTTGCTTCTAGCTATTTTCTCTCCAATCTCTCCTTACAAAGATCCTCCTTCCAAAGCTTAAAACACACAAGAATGATGCAGACACACAGATTAGGGTTTGTTGGACTCTCAAGAGGGTGCAAGTGGGCTTAAGGAGGCTTATGATCATTTAAATAGGGTGAAAAACCCCGGAAATTAGGGTTTCATCCCCTAGCTCCTACTCGTCGAGTCCCTTCTTGAACTCGGCGAGTAGGTATCTTAAACACGTGGACCAACCCGCTGCTACTCGACGAGTCAAGGCACCCAACTCATCGAGTAGACCTTGAAATCATGAAAATTAACCACAAATAAATACTTTGAGAATCGGGGCATTACATGTATATCTTTTATGGGTTGATATATTTTGTTCACTATAAACAAAGCTCTGATACCAATCTGTCGCACCCCCAAACCGAGATGGCGAAAATATTCGGGGGCGGAGGACTTCATGTACACTATCATAATAATGCACAATAGTAAAACAAGAAACAATATCCATTGCATTAATATAATAGATAATACATGTGTGTTTTGTGTCTAGTTGTAACACACCAAAATATATATAAAAAATAAAAGACATGTCTTGAACATGCTTTGTCTTCTCAAAACTTTTCCAGTGTACCTGCCTATTCGTTCCCTGAGAAATCAAGTTATTTATGTGATAAAAATGAATTGAAAACTTTTTCAGGTACTTCAGGAGATCGTGGCAGGGTGAAGGCGTGATCGTACCGCTCCTCAGTTTTATGTTGATGTTTCTGGGGTACTCTGATAATAAATGAATTGAAAACCTTTTTGTAATAACTTAATGAATATTGTTGTTTTTAAAAAAAGTTTAAATTGGTTGTAAATTTTTTTACGATGTTACAAGTTGGTATCAGAGCCTTGGTTTGAGTGAATTGGAGGAACATTCGTGTGAATCCAATCTCAAATCAAGGAGAGTTTTCAAAGTGAAATTGAAATGGTTTTCAAAAATAAGTAGAGGAGGATGCGGAGGTACGATCAGCCAGAGCCAGTAAGTAAACCCCAAAATACCATACAAGTTATTTGATTATGTGATATGTTAGAACAGCATGATGGTACTAGGCTAGGGATCTTCAGGAATTGCATGATAGAATTGCCTGATTGTATGATGCCTTTTAGCCTAGGGATTCCTGTTATGTGAGGTAGTTAGCAGTTCCTCTAGAGGTGAGGTTCGATAGGTTTCCATGTATACGTTCATCGTTAGGGTGTTGTTGTGATACTTGACACAAATATGGGTAGGTGTGGAAGGTCGTATGGGCCCGTACTACTGAAAGCACAGGACCCATTACGCGTATCAAGGAATTCACAACCCCTAGGGCTGGGTGGGGAGTTGGTTGCCGGGTTATTGGGGAAGCATCTGATTTTCTGGTGGTGTATTTCCAGTACGGTGGTGTCGAGGCATGCCAGGGATGGGTCGGGATCAGGAGAGGGTGTTCAGGGTGGATTAGTGCCACCCGAGGTCATTGGTCAGATGAGTACGGATGAGTTGGATGCCAGGATTCATGAGATCCTGCATGTTGAGGTTGCTACTATGTTCCGGGCTGAGTTGCCGGAGATGTTTGGGTCGATCAAGACCGCCATGGTTGAGTATTTTGATGAGCGCTATGCGGCTCTTGCTGAGACGGCTACCGCGGCAACTGTAGCGGCTATAGTTGCGACAGGTGGAGGAGCTGATCGAGGTTTTCAGTATCGGGACTTCGATAATACGAAGCCCCTACATTTGATGGAGTTCAGGATTCAATCATTGCTATGAGGTGGTTGTCGGACGTGGAGGGTCGTTTATTCATGTGTTCATGCCCTGCAGATCAGAGGGTGTGGTGTGCTTTGAACCTTTTAAGGCTCAGGGCAAACGATTGGTGGAGGTTGACTATGGGATCGTATTATGATGCGCAGCGGGCTGCAGTTACATGGGATCAATTCCGGAAGATGTTCAGTACCCGTAATGTTCCACGGGTTGAGAGGGAGAGGTTGGCTCAGGATTTCTTGGAACTGGAGTAGGATTCGAAGTCGGTGACGGAGACCACCGGAATGTTAACTGAGAGGGCGTTGTTTTGCCCTGAGTTTGTTTCGGAGCAGAGTCAAATGCACCGATATCTGAGTATGCTTAAAAGGGATATCAGGCAGTTTGTGTCTATGTAGAGGTGTGAGACCTTACCGGAGTTGCACGAGGCCGATCGGCGGTGTGAGTTGGAGATGAGTTATAGTTGGGAGAGCAGAGGCAGGCCCCGGTGCAGTCGCAGCCGGTGCCGAAATGGTCCAAGACTGTTAATTCCAGGTTGGACAGTCAGAGTGGCCTTAATTGTGAGAAGTGCGGGAAGTGTCATGTCGGAGTTTGTAGGTGTGGTGGTGCGTGCCGCAAGTGTGGGAGAGTGGGGCATTATGCGAGAGATTCTCGTCATTCAGCCTCGGTTCAGGATATGAGGATTTGTTATCAGTGCCATCAGGTTGACCATATGAGGGCCAACTGTTCACAGCTAGTTTCTAGGTCAGTGCAGGTTCCAACACCGGCCACTTTGAGGACTAATAGCAGGAGCCAAGCTGGAGCGGAGCCTCCGAGGGCTCAAGGGCGAGCTTTTCAGCTCACAACAGAGGAGGTCAGGGCAGAGCCGGATACGGTTGCGGGTATGTTTTCATTTCTTTGTTATCTGGTTATCTGGTTATTTTGTGGTGTTGCATTTTATTCTCCGTTTTGCGTGTTTCATGGGTTGGTTGAAAGTGATAATAATCAGGAATTGTAAGTGGTTAGCATCCAAGGGATTGATGGTCAGAAATTGGTTGTATGGTCATGTTACCGGATATAGCAATTGCGATTTGAGAAGTGTTCAGCGGAGAGTTGAACTCCCTTAGAGTTCGAAATGTACGATGCCAGAGGAGTGATTTTGTGGAGGTGCACGTCTTAGGGGGAATCAGTTCATAGATAAGGGGAATATGTTGAATAAGGTTGTTTAAGTGATGTTGTTTGGGTCACCAGTGGTTGGAAGTCAGTGCTCTAAGTGGGGATAATTGTAAAATTCTCAGGAGGATCGATAAGCATTAGAGTTTGATTAGCTATTTGGGATCCAACAGTGTCTTGCTTAGCCAAGAGTGTGGGATGGTATTAGTGAGTGACAGATCGATGGGGCAGAGTACATGTCACACCTCAAAACCGGAACAGCAGAAACGTTCGGGGTGGAGGACGTCATGTCAAGTATCACGAGATATGTATATGGTAAGCAAGTAATAAACAACCATTTAATTTCAAGAGAAAGTGTTTACAAGGTGTGTTCACAAAAAATAGAATTTGTACATAAATAACAAAACAAGACTTGAAGTTGTAATGCTTCATCTTCTAAATCCGCAGCACGGGCACCTGTCTAATAGTCTCCTGAGAATAAAAGTTATTTGAAAGAGTTGATCAACAATCAAGCTGGTGAGTTCATAAGATTTTAGTTATGTGTGTAAGCTGTAATGCGTTGTTTAAAATGTTTATGTAAAAGTTATGTAAGCTATAAAATGTTATTGAAAAATGTTTATGTAAAAGCGATGTAAGCTATAAGTTCTATTTTGAAAAGTTCGCCTATTCCTCTAGAAAATCATATATTTCCTACTTGAATGAAAGTAAGTAAAATGACACTACAAGCCTTTCTATGGGTACTAAGTGGGTATAAGTTATATATAATCAGAGTAAATAAACAATCGATTGTGGGCATCTGCCCTAAGCTCACAACCCAATGGGGAAAAGAAAGTAGGACGGATAGCACATATTCCATTGGTTGTTAGATCGTTGTCATATATAACCCTGGTGTATTCACTAGTTACTCATGGAGTTATATGTAATGGTTCCTTTATATCTAACGAAAAGTCCTTTTGAGAAAACCTATATTTTTTTATAGTAAAATATTGACCATAATGACTACTTTTATAATAGCTTTGTTTATACTGCTATATAAAATCTAATATTGGGTAGAAAGTTATGTGGGTGAATCTGTCCGAAGTCCACAACCCAACGAGGACAACAAGTAAGGCGAAAAACACACATTTAACTACCTATTGGGTATTAGTTTTATATATCAACATGGTGTATAAACTAAGGTATTATAGAGTTACTCACCTAAAGTTTTTTTAAAATTGTACTGGCTTAATAAAATGGATTAAGCACTTATCTGGGAAATTTCTAGTTTTGTATACCAAAGGTACTAACTTTGAAAAGTATGTTTTGTACTAGAAAAATTGTGCTTCGTCTCTGTGTCCTATAACCTGATCCATACCTGGTACCCTTATGATGACTTAATGTATACTAAGCATAAATATATATAGAATCGGCTAGATAATAGATTGGGTGAATCCGTTCCAAGCCCATAACCCAACGAGGACAGGAAATGAAGCGGAGAGCAGACATCCTATTAGCTGTCGGTACCTATTGGTATATATGTATCCTATGGTGTATACATTAAGGAATCATAAGACTAGCATTATGGTCCTAACTTTTAAAAGTAGGCTTCTACCAAGACCTGACTGTTTTGAAAGTAGCCTTCTACGAAGAACCGACTGTTTTGAAAGTAGCCTTCTACCAAGACCAGACTATTTTGAAAGTAGCCTTCTACCAAGACCTGATCGTTTTGAAAGTAGCCTTCTACCAAGACCTGACTGTTTTGAAAGTAGCCTTCTACCAAGACCCGACTGTACGACTTATTATTAATTAAATCTAATCTACCTTATCGATTATGTGGATATGACACATGGTAAAGGTATTAATAATATTGAAACTGGAATTTTATATCCTTATGTAATTATTGTATTGACAGTGTAAGTACTGTAGTATTTGTAATAAGTGACTACTTTTAGTACTATTTTGCCTTAATTGAGTGTTAAGGCATAATGTGATGGCTAGATCCCATGTTAAACGCTCCCTTGTCAAGAGATTTTAGGAACTACAGGCGACCCCTGCATGAGTGCAAGCCACGAACATCCACATTACTATGACCATGTATACCCAATATAACTATCACAATGTAGAAGTGGTTCATTGGTATAGTTAGATCCTGAAAACATTCCATGCTATAGCACCTTATTATGTTCTGTTCTGTTATCTTATATTGATATCGTATTTATGTAAATGTATTTATTTAAGCGTATCTATGTAAAAGTATTTATGTGAACTTATTCATGTAAGCGTATCTATGTGAACGTATTTATGTAAACGTATTGCATTAGTATAGACTCATCAATTGGACTGACTCTTTGTGTGCTTCATTGTAATAGAAGTAATGAATAGCATTCTCCTAAACTATACCTATAATAGATTACTAATGTTCTACTTGGACTGTTACTGAAAACACTCGTTTATCTACTGAGTTATGCTTGTAGTTTAAAAACGTAGTTTTGTATAACTATAAAGTAGCATAACATTTAAAATAGTTTTGAAATGTTTTGACAACATATAAATAACATAAGTAACATATTGAAAGATGTTTATAACAAACATTTACACAATTATCATTGTGCTCAACTTGTATTCCCCCCTTAAAACAATTAAAATAGTTAAAAGATTCATTGCGGGGTATGAACTCACCTGATGTGGGTGATTCAAACGGGTAAGCGCGTACGGATGAGAAGTTGCACGAATGAGGTCCCGAGACACAACAAGTCTTAAATGACATATAGGGAAACACGTTGACATGAATATAGTCTTTATCAACAACTATATGAAAGAAAACACCTACCGGGACTAGGAAACACCTTGGTTAAGTGTTGGAATCACATGTGATTCAACAAAGGGAAGTGGAATGACCAAAACACGAGTTTAAGGTCTTGTGACCATCACTCATTGAGTTTACGGTCGTAAAACCATAAGTTTACGGCCGTAAACTCATTACACTTTGACCATTTTGAGTTTTGAATCCTTCCAAGTGATACTAAGAATTCCTATTTCATGTTTAAGCCTTAGGAAGTTATTTAGGGCAACAATTCACTCCTTAATGGAGTTCACGGCCCATGGACCATTTCTCCATGTGTTTGCTACCGTAAACTCGTTGGGACCTTGGTATTTTGATGTTTTCAAGTCCTAAACACTTCAAGGTGAAAGTCTAGGCTAGTTTCCAGGCTTAAGGAAGGAATTCGGGGCATCAAAACATGCATTTGGGGTGTTTATGGTTTTGGGAGGTTCCCAAACCGTAAACACATATAAATGGGGTATTTTGGTGACTTTTGTGTGCTAAACACATCAAGTGAAGGTTCTAGGTTTGTTTCCAAGGTTTATAGGTACATAGGGTACACTTTTGGCCTCATTTTTAGTGTTTACGGTCCAAGAGGATCTTGGGCCGTAAACACCTTGTCCTTGAGTTATTTGGATGATTTCAATGACATCTAGGCATGTAATACACTTTAATACACTATAGGGTTGAAGTAATTACAATTTAGGATGAACGATTGAAGATCCTTGGGAGAGAAATCGGGTTTTCTCTAGTTGAAATGGATGAAATGAACTAAAAATGGCTAAGTCTTACTTATATAGCCTTTAGGGTTTACGGCCCTAATGCCATTTTGGGCCATAAACTCTAAACTCTTGGTGTTTTTGGAACCTAATAGATGTACAATAAAAACTAGGGCATTCTCTCTCCAGTCATCTCTTGAAGTACTAACTTTAGACCACTCAAACTTATTCTAAAAGCTTGAAAGTTAGGAGAAATAGTTTTGACTTCAATTAAAGTGGATGGTTGTACAGAATAGAAATTTTTGGGTTGTCACAGTACAGACCAAGGATTCCGGATAGGGTGATTGGTTGTTGTGAGGCCTAGGATTAGGCCGAGATCTGGGTATATGGAATGGAGTTGGAGTTCGGAACCCCTAGAGGGATAGAACAGTATGTATGGGATAGATTCCCAGGAGGAATTGCTCGGGATGATGTATGGATAGTTTGAGCGGACTGGGGAGACTGAAGGCCGAAAAGCGTATCAATCAGGCCGGAAGGTGTACCAGTTAGGCCGAAGGCCTGGTAAGGCGGTCCAGTCATGCTGAAGACTCGTATGCATTAGCGGATCTGTGTACGGAGAATGGGTGATTATGTCGCCATGCAATAGCAAACAGTAGGTCTGGCCCCGGGTATTGATCATGTTAGTGAAAGGTGGGGTATGGACTTCAATAGTTATTGTGATCAGATTCAGAGTATATGTGATGCATAAAATAGTGATTACTCTACAAGGGATAGTGTAGAGTGGAGTGTGAGCACCGTGGCAGTTGTCTGAAGTGGCAAGGTTAGCAAGTAGATTTCCTTGGATAAGGAAAAAGGGAAGGTATGTAACTCCGGGAGGGAGTGTTGGATCACAGATGTGAAAGAAGTAGTGAGAATGGATGATTGAGAGTATTTCAATTAAGGATGTTGAGCACCGTGATTGTGCCAGTGGTTTGGAAGCACATCCGAATTGGGTGTCTGTTGAGATCGCGGAAGGAATTCTGGTGGTATCGGACATGAGGAGTCCGGAAGGGATGCAAGGGTAGGTCCTTGGAATCCAGGTATGGGAGCAATCATGGGTTATGTATATAGTGGTAATTCATCTTGGGGATGTCTGATGGTATCGTTAGAGTGTCAGGTTTTTTTTCCAACCCGAGGATGTGGAGCAGGCTCAGCATGTGTATGTGATTGCAGAGGGGAGCTCAAGGGAGTTGCTCAGGAACTGAAGGATGTGTCATCCTGTTAGCACGGAAAGAAAAGAGTTGGATTCGGAAAGGAAGCGGGATGAGTCCCAGAAGTGAATTTGAAAAAGGATATGCCAGTCGAGGAAAGGGATAGCAGTTGGTACCGGGCCAGCACCCGGTGGTTCAGGATGATATCTAGTTTGTAAGAGACAAGTGTTTATGTGATTTAGAACGATGGAAGTACCATCGGGTGATCAATGGTGGATAAGTGTTGTCATCAGAGAAGGAAGTCGGTGGCCGGCTTGTAGCAGTTTTCGTGACTCTGTGAGAAACAGTTGGACTTTATAGGGGTTTGATAGCAGTGTTTGGAGGAACCTAGGTCGTTTGAAGCCAGGAGGTGCATTGTGGGAGTAGTATCTGGAATTGTGTGATGTAGCAGGCTTCGAGGACGAAGCCTAATTTAAGTGGGGGAGAATTGTAACATCCCAAGTCAGAATTAAAAGTTCAGGGGGAAAAGTGTAAATTGGAAAAGAGGAGCTCAACGAGTAGGAGCTGCAACTCATCGAGTCTAAGCGTATGTCGGACACGTGTGAAGTGACCGGACTCGCCGAGTCGGAGGCTGGACTCGACGAGTCCGTGTTGGAATGAGAAACCCTAATTCCTAGGGTTTGCACTCTAGATAAGGAGCCTTAAGCCCCATTTCGGCCCCTTATTACTCTCCTAAGAATCAACAGCCCTAAAATCATAAGTGAGAGCCTTGGGATCATTTTGGAGCTTAGATAAGTGGATTTTGGAAGGAAGTCTTGAAGATTAAGAAGCTTGGATCAAGGAGGCTTGAGGAGATTTGGTTTACTCTTCAGTTAGAGGTTGTTTTGAGGTAAGGATTCGTCATCTTGACTTTATTCCTTCTAGATCTACTTTTCATGGAGCTTTAGGGTTTGTTTGGAGGAATTTATGATGAGATATTGTGTAGCACCTGGTTCTTGGTACATATTGTTTTGTTAAATACTTTGCATTTTGGGCTTGGACTCGGCGAGTTGAAGGTCCAACTCGCCGAGTAGAAGCGAGAAGGGATGCGGGGCTTAAGCGATGGACTCGGGCGAGTCGGGTCCCAAACTCGGCAAGTAGACCCTGTTTGCACAAAAACCCTAATCCGAGGGTTTGCACCCTATTTAAACACCTTAACTCGACCTCCTTCGTCCCATTTACTCCCAGAAGACCCCCATAGCAAACCCTAGCCATTATTGAAGCAATCAAAGGCATTTGGAGTGACTTTGGTGCTTTTGTGATCCAAGGAGGGAAGGAAAAGCTTGAAGGAACAAGAGGAGGCTAAAGGGTTCAAGTTTGTGCACTATTTTCAGCTCATTGAAGGTAAAAAGCTTGTACCTTGCTCTTCCATTTGCTAGATACCATTTTTTGAAGATTTAGGGCTTTTCTAAGCCATTTTGATCACCAACCATAATTGCAAGCATGGTTTGGAGTTGATGTTTCGGATCTAGGCCCTTATAGGGGTTACAAGGCAGAAAGGTGTGGCTCTTGCACTCAAAGAAGACCCCATACTTTGAGAGGGCTTGTTTAAGGACCTTTTAAGCTCAAAGTCCCATTCAAGCACTTAAAGTTTGTAACTTTACGTGCTATATCAATTGTAGAAGCATAGATCTATCTTTTGATCAAAGGTTGTACATCAGAAATCGAAGATCCATTGAGTGGTTGTGACCAACTTGACGAGTCCGTTCTTGGACTCGGCGAGTCCAAGGTTCTGTCCCATATCAGTTGAGGGTCATAAGGACCCAGTTGAGTGTGGAAAGGTTTTAAGGGGGCCCCATGGCGTGACCCAACATTCTGGATTAAGCCATTGTTCTGGATATTCATGGGACTCGGCGAGTGCATGAACAGACTCGGCGAGTCCAAGGCAATCTTCAAAGGATGAGGATGAACTCGACGAGTTGTTCATACAACTCAGCGAGCCAAGGACAGGACCTGTGTATCAGTTGATGATGAACTCGACGAATTGTTCATACAACTCGGCGAGTCGGATGAGGATTCAGTCGATGTTCATTTAGAAGGAAAACTCATCGAGTCATCGCCTAACTCGATGAGTAGAGACGGGTATGAGGTCTAATGGAAGGATAGGGACTCGGCGAGTTGGCGAGCCAACTCAGCGAGTTAGGTCAACTAGAAGTTGACTTTGACTTCGACCTGGTTAGGGGGTAAAATGGTCATTTTACCCTAAGAGTAGATGTCGGTTTCTGACTAACTGTTTGTGGGGATTGTAGCCGGAGGATTTCCAGAGCAGCAGCAGGCAGATGTTGGATAAGGTGTCTAAGTCCATAACTATTTCTGGTATGTACTTGACCCGACCCGGCATTGTCCATTTGGGTTGCATGGCACCATGCGATTGGATAGACTAAATGAGAGAAATAACACTTGTTGTTTATTAATATATTATAAGTTCTAATATATTAATAATATTATTTAATTAGTTTGATCAAGAATTAATTTTAGAATTAATTAAGTGATCAAAAGATAACTAATTAAATATATGGGTTGATTATGTAAATCATGCATAGCTTATATAGTGGGCTAAGAGGCTCCATGGATAATCAAGTTGGGTTAAACCCATTGGATACTCCATGGAGGCTCCATGGGAGTTACAAACCCATGAGTTATGGAAATGAAGAGTCATGACACATTAGGGTTTACATGGTGTAACCCTAAATGTGTCAACACTATATAAAGCTCATGTTTTTCCCAAAATCGGCTACATATGCATGCTTGAGGGATAGAGCCGATTTTTAGAGTGTTATACTTTCTCTCCAAGTTTACTCCATAGCATTTGGTGTTGTGTGAAGCATTTGAGGCATCACACTTGGGGTACTAGGCTCACAAGGTTTCAAGGATCACAATCAACAACAAGGTATGTAGTTCTATCTTTTATTCTAGTTAAAATTATTCCCCATGTATGCTAGATAGGATCATAACCTTAAAAATAAAATTTGCATGATTATTAGACAAACATAGATCCAAGGTTATTAGGGTTGCATGTATACTTAGGAAGTGTTAGAATGCTCAAAACCCATCAGTGGTATCAGAGCCTAGGCTTGTTTTTTTGTTATTTGTGATAAATAGTTGAAAAAAGTCGATTTTGTGCAATCTGCCTGATGAACTCGCCGAGTCCATGGGGGGACTCACCGAGTTCATGTGTATCTTCAACCTACTTGCCGAGTAGGTTCGTGCACTTGGCGAGTAGGAGCCACAGAATGCAGATTTTCGACTTTTGCTGCTGGAAATGGACTAGAAACATTACCCTAAACTGTTTTGGTGTTATAAAACTTGTTTTAGATGGGGTAATGTTTGTTCTAATCCATTTACAATGGCAAATATCAATTTTTCATGATTATATGTGTTCATATGGTCTTGAAACTTTGATATGGATATTCATGTTCTTGATCTTATGAATTTAGATGATCATAGGAATTACTTGTAACCTACTTGGTAGTTTAATTCTTGATCATAATGTGTTATAATGGAGTCCATAACTTGTCCTCAAGTTATGGAAAACCAAAAGTCACACTTGAATTAAAACCATTAAAAGAACACAAGAGTTAGAAAAATGAAGAGTCTTCATTTTTAATACTCTAATTAACTCATAAGTTACAAGAAATGAAAAGTATTGAAAGTTTACAAAACTTGCCCTCAAGTTTTGGAACAAGTAAATTCATATTAAAAACTTTAGTTCCAACACTTAGAGTTTTAAAATTTAAAATTCAACCCTTAAACTTATAATATTATAAGTTAATAATATATATATATATATATATATATATATATATATATATATATATATATATATATGTATAAGATCAAAGTCGTCTTACCGCTAGTATGCCTCATTCACGAAGCTAGTCTATAAGGTGGGTATAAGGTTGTTGCATATAAAATGGCAACTTAATGGGTGTCCACTCTCACCCACCGCTTGCTTGACTGGTGGAGGGTCGTTAGCCGAACGGGTAGGACAATGACTTAAAAAATTCTCATTAAAAGTATAATGATTATTATAAAGTAACTAAATGTTTTATGAATTCCCAATCTTATTTACTTTAGGAAAAATGTGAATAAGGTGCTAATCCATGAAATTACACTTTGCACCTTGTTTAAGTCGTTGGTGGAGCGTGTATGGTTTACCGGCACACTAACTTGGACTTAACAAGGAAGGCAAAGGGTGACTTAAGGTTTTTCATGAGGTCGGAAGGAGCGCGTGTGGTTTACCGGCACAACGATTAAGTGAAAAACATTAAGGGTACCAAGTAATTTGCATGGTTACTTCACACCTTGTTTTGTGATCCTCGGTATCCCAGTCACAAAACATGAAGGGCACACTCGAGATTGAAACATGCCATTGAAAAGTTCAATGAATCTCAAAGAATCTAGGAATTTCTAAAAAAACCAAATAAAACCTAATAATTTATATTTCGTTTTCATGGTGGAAATTGGTGAATCGTCATTCACCTACCTTTCAAATATGTTATAACTTGGATTACGGCATCCCTCTTCTAGGTTATAATATATTGTGATTGGATCCTAGCCTTAATATTACATTTGGGTGTTTTATTAAGGACTATCTCTATATATAAACTAAACTTATCTTTCTTCTCTTCAAATGTCTTCCAATAATTCTACTCCTGGCTCAAACCCTACTGGCTCTTTCTCTCTCATGAACCTTTGTGGGAGAGTCATCATTAATGGATCCAACTTTACTGATTGGATCAGAAACATCAGGATGATCACTCATTACGAGAACAAGGAATATGTTCTAGACAAGGAGCTCAAGGTGCCTGAGCCAACTGTTACTCCTGACGAGCTTGCTGAATATGAGGTTCATGAAAGAGATGCTACCAAAGTGGCACGCATCATGATGGCCACCATGACAGCCGAGCTCCAAAACTCCTATGAGGACTACTATCCTTTTGAGATGCACCAGGATTTGATGGACCGCTACCATCAGAGTGCTCGTCAAGAGCGATATGAAATCATCTCCAATATGATCACAGCCCGAATGAAAGATGGTGAACCCATCACAAGCCACATGCAGAAAATGCAAAGGTATGTGGATCGATTGATGAAGTTGAATGTGAACTTCCCTGAGGAGTTAGCAATAAATATTATTTTGCACTCCTTACCTTCGTGTTATGATCAATTCCGCATGACATATCACATGAATAAGGAGGAAGTTACACTTAGCAAACTTCAGGGACTCCTAATGACCGCATAATCAGGTCTTTAAGGTAAGTCGGTTGTGACTACTCCTGCTACTACTCCAAACTCAGCACCTGTCCTGGCAATCGGGAAAGGTAGAGGGAAGAAGAGAAAGAACCCTTCGAAGGGTACCAAGGGTAAGACTCTTGATGGCTCCTCTTCTAGCAGAACCAAGAAAGGTTTCGTTACACCTTCTTCTGATCCCAAAGAGGTTGAATGCTTCTACTGCCATGAAAAGGCGCACTGGAAGCGTAACTGTCCAAAATACCAGCAAGATTTGAAGGATGGGAAAGTAAAACCCAACCATGCAGGTATTTACACTATATCATCTAATAATTCACTCTATTCTAACTCTTGGGTCCTTGATACCGGTTGCGGTATTCATATTTGTTCTGAATTGTAGTGACTAAGAAGAAGTGAGAATGTGGAGCATGGAAAGATAAACTTAATCATGGGGAATAGGAAAGTTTCACCTGCCACCAAGATTGGAGTTTATACTTTGTTTCTTAGTAGTGGATATACTTTAGATTTGAATAAATGTTGTTATTTGCCAGAAATGGCAAGAAATGTTATTTCCTTTCATGCTTTGTATAAACAAGGTTTTACATTTTCTTTTGATAATGAAATTGGTGGAATAAATGCTTTCTTTAATAATGTGTTTATTTTAAAGCATTACCTTGTGATGGTGTGTATGAAGTTGTGTCTGTTGTAGATAACTTAGGAAATAATGTAATGTGTATTGATTCTACTAATGGTAATAACTTGGATAAAGCATCATTATGGCATTGCCGTCTTGGACATATAAGCAAGAAATGCATAGGCCAACTCCAAAAGGATGGAGTCTTGGAGTCATTTGACCGAAGGTCAGATGATAGTTGTGAACATGCTTACTTGGAAAAATGACAAAGTCACCCTTCACAGGTTCGTGTGAGAGGGGTGAAGGTTTGTTGGATCTTGTACACACGGATGAGTGTGGGCCCTTCAAACATGCCACAAGGGATGCTAATCGTTATTATTTGACTTTTATTGATGATTACAGTAGATATGGATATGTCTACTTAATCAAGCATAAGTCAGAGACTTTCGAAAAGTTTAAGGAATTTAAACAAGAAGTTAAGAATCAATTGGGCAGGAACATTAAGATGCTTCGATTCGATCATGGTGGTGAGTATCTTAGTACTGAGTTCCTCGACTATCTAAAGGAATGTGGGATTGTCTCACAATTGACACCTCCCACGACACCACAGTTGAATGGTGTAGCTGAGAGGCGTAATCGAACCTTGTTGGACATGGTTTATTCCATGATGAGTCGAGCTACGCTACCAATCTCATTTTGGGGGTATGCCTTAGAGATTGCCACCCATATCCTTAATCTAGTCCCTACAAAGAAGGTTGCCAAAACACCTCACGAGATGTGGACTAGAAAAGTTCCTAGTCTAGCCCACATCAAGGTTTGGGGTTACGAGGCTTTTGTGAGATGCGAGACTCATGACAAGCTCGAACCTCGAAGCAAGAGGTGTATTTTCATCGGCTACCCACAAAAATCCTTTGGTTACCTCTTCTAGAGACCTAGTGAGAATGTGGTCTTTGTACCAAGGAGGACTGTCTTTCGAGAGAGAGAGAGAGAGAGAGAGAGAGAGAGAGAGAGAGTTCATAAGCCAAGGAGACATTGGGAGGCTAATTGACCTTGAAGAACTTCAAGAGTCAAGTGGTGAAGGAACCTCAAACCCTAGCAGTCAACTTGAGGAGGAACCTCCTGTTGATCCAATTATACCTCCAGTTGTACCTCTGAGGCGTTCCACAATGGTTAGGAATGTACCTAAGCATTACTATGGTTTCCATATTACTGCGGAAGGTGAGACACTTATTAGTGATGAGAGACTAGTAGGCCTGGATGAACCTAACACCTATGCGGAAGCGATGGCTGGCCCTGAGTCTGCTAAATGGAAACAGACAATGGATAGCGAGATACAATCCATGTATGACAATCAGGTCTGGGACTTGGTTGACAATGTGCTAGGTCGTAAGACAGTTGGGTGCAAATGGATCTTCAAGAAGAAGACCGACATGGATGGTAATGTACACACTTATAAGGCACGATTGGTTGCAAAGGGCTTTCCTCAAACTCCAGGAGTTGATTATGATGAGACCTTTTCACTAGTAACCAAGATTAAGTCTATTAGGGTATTGTTAGCCATAGCTGCATTTCATGACTATGAAATATGGCAAATGGATGTCAAAACCGCTTTCCTTAATGGAAAGTTGGCTGAGGATGTTTACATGAATCCACCAGAGGGTTTTGTCAACACATAGTACCCTAATAGAGTGTGTAAGCTTGAGAAATCCATCTATGGATTAAAGCAAGCACCTCGCCGATGGAATCTATGCTTTGATGAGAAAGTCAAAGAGTTTGGCTTCTCTAGGAGTGAAGATGAATCTTGTGTATATGTCAAGGCTAGTGGGAGTATATTTAGTTTTTTGGTACTGTATGTGGATGACATACTACTCATAGGAAATGACATCCCAACTCTGCAGGAAGTTAAGTCCTGACTTGGGAAGTGTTTTGCTATGAAGGATCTAGGAGAAGCTGCCTATATTCTAGGAATAAGGATTTTGAGAAACCAGAGTAAAAGACTAATTGGACTTAGTCAGAGTACATACTTGGATAAGGTACTGAAGAGATTCAGCATGCAAGATTCCAAGAAAGGAGAGTTACCCATCCAGAGTAACACTAGACTAAGTAAGACTCAGAGCCCGAGTACTGAGGATGAGATAGCAGAAATGAGTCGGGTACCTTATTGTTCGGCAGTAGGCTCGATCATGTATGCTATGACCTGTAGTTGTCCTGATGTAGCCTTTGCATTAAGCATGGTTAGCAGGTATCAGGGGAATCCTGGTAAGGCTCACTGGACAGCGGTAAAGGACATTCTCAAGTACATGCGGAGGACTAAGGACTGGGTCCTTACCCTTGGTGGGAGTGATGACTTGAGAGTCGTGGGGTATAGTGATGCTAGCTTCCAGACTGATAGGGATTATTTCCGCTCTCAGTCGGGCTGGGTCTTTACCTTAAACGGAAGAGCAATCTCTTGGAAAAGTTCCAAGCAGGAGACAGTGGCATATTCAACTTGCGAATCAGAGTATATAGCGGCAAGCAAGGCGCAAAAAGAGGCTATGTGGCTAAATAACTTCATCGGAGACCTTGGAGTTATTCTAGCTATATCGAAGCCTATAGAGATTTTCTGTGATAGTGAAAGTGTTATTGCCTTAGCCAAGGAACCAAGGGATCACGGGAGATCCAGAAACATTGACAGAAAATACCATTTCATAAGACATCCTATAGAAGAAGGACTTCTCATGGCAAAGAGGGTATCATCGGATGAGAACCCGGCAGATCCCCTCACGAAGGGACTAGGTAGGGTTAAGCATCTCCAGCATGCTAGGAGCATAGGGCTGAATGATGATATTAGTCTTAGTAGTTAGATAATTTTGAAATTTGTAAAATTTAATTGACATTTGATGATGAATAAAAGTTGTGTTTATTTATGAGTAAAGTGTTGCTATCTCTTGTCAATCGTTTACTATTATTTCTTTTGCATGTTTTGACTTCCAGAATATTTATGTTGTTTTACATATTATTCAAATTATCCACATTCAATCATATGTTGGAAGTAGATATGAAGTAAGACTGTCATGATTTGGTTGTAGAGGTCTAAGTTGTTGGACATGGCCTCAACACTCGTGAGTGCTCATAAGTTCTGAATATTGGATTCAACCCACGCTCGCTGGTATCACTTCATGGAATTTTATCTCGAGTGATCGCGAGACGGTAATATCATATAAGTCTTCAAACCTAGAGATATGACTTGTTAACTATGAGTTAGTTATGCATTGAACGTGCGAAACCGCATTGGTAACTCGATGTTATAAAACGTGCGTTTGTGTGTAATTTAACAAGTAGTAGAACAAGCATATGAGTCGAAGTTTATCTGTTCCTTCTTGGATAAGAAGCTGATATCTGGGCCCCTTGATGATTTTGTTTTGACCTATGTACTGGGCCGGTCAGAACTAAGTTGATGTATTCAATTAAGTTCTATGTCAAACAAATCGGAAATCGGGAAACAAACTGCTGGACAATAAGCAAGACCATGTTCCATGTGTTTGTCCGGCTGATATCTAAGAACAGAGGATTATATGATCCCTAATCTGAAATGGCGTACCATCATCTTCTCAATTCCGAGAAACCTTGAAAAGAGCTACGATTGTCGAGCGGTTCCTGAAGTCATACTTGTAGTTATAGTTATTAGACTTGTCCAAGTGGGAGACTGTTGGATAAGGTGTCTAAGTCCATAACTATTTCTGGTATGTACTTGACCCGACCCGGCATGGTCCATTTGGGTTGCATGGCACCATGCAATTGGATAGACTAAATGAGAGAAATAACACTTGTGGTTTATTAATATATTATAAGTTCTAATATATTAATAATATTATTTAATTAGTTTGATCAAGAATTAATTTTAGAATTAATTAAGTGATCAAAAGATAACTAATTAAATATATAGGTTGATTACGTAAATCATCCATAACTTATATAGTGGGTTAAGAGGCTCCATGGATAATCAAGTTGGGTTAAACACATTGGATGCTTCGAGGCTCCATGGGAGTTACAAACCCATGGGTCATGGAAATGAAGAGTCATGACACATTAGGGTTTACATGGTGTAACCCTAAATGTGTCAACACTATATAAAGCTCATGTTTGTCCCAAAATCGGCTACATATGCATGCTTGAGGGCTAGAGCCGATTTTTAGAGTGTTATACTTTCTCTCCAAGTTTACTCCATAGCATTTGGTGTTGTGTGAAGCATTTGAGGAATCCCACTTGGGGTGCTAGGCTCACAAGCTTTCAAGGATCAAAACCAACAACAAGGTACGTAGTTCTATTTTTTATTCTAGTTAAAATTGTTCCCCATGTATGCTAGATAGGATCATAACCTTGGAAATCAACTTTGCATGATTATTAGACAAACACAGATTCGAGGTGATTTACCTTCCAGTAGCGGTGGGTCTACGAACATAATGTCGGCCCACGAGTAGGGATTGTATGTTAGATGTTTGTCCTTGTGATATTCATCTGTGTTGCTACTACCTGATATGTTATATGCTAGCGTGATATGATATGTGGTAGTGATAGAGTTCTGTGACAACCCGATATTTCAACTCTTTGTAGTGACCTAAAAAGTCAAGTATTGTAACCACTTTTGAGTTAATGAAATTAACTTCGATATTAAAAAGTCCAAAAAGTTCCTATTTAAATTTCTTCTATGTTTAAAAGTCATCAAACCATGATCGTACATAAAAAGAACGCCCAAATCCGACTTCGTATATTGAAGTTATGATTTTTCCAAGTCCAGCTTAGCAACAGACAGCTAAAAACTCGAATCGGAGATCGAGCGACTTTTGACCGGAATGACCTAAACGAGAATCGAAGGTCTCGTCAATGGTATTTCAGCGGTAAAAAGTCTGGCAAAAACCGACGACAGATAAAGAAGTTATGAATTTTTAAAGAAATTCCTTAATCACGTCATTTTTTTTAAATAAATAATAAAAATAATTTCGGAATTTGCCAACGGAGTCTAAACGAAAGTTGTAGAGTGTAGTCTCACCTACGCGTGGATATAAAGAACGTCGAAAACGGAGTTCGTATGAAGGAGATACGAATTTTAGAAGTTTATTTAAAATAAATATAAATTTAAATATAAATTCTTGGTAATATCCGAAGGGGAGTCAGCAGATAGGACCGGAGTACGCCCTGCGTACCCTCGTACGCCCCGCGTACTCGAATCAAGGGCCTCGGATCGTCCACGTCGCCCCTATGCGAAGCTATCCGACCCACCGTCCCATCCGAAATACGTAAGCGATGACGTCTCGTACGCGCTGCGTACCCTCGTACGCCCAGCGTACCGAGGCGGTTCAGCACCTCTATAAAAGGGATGCGAGGCTTTCCGGAAATTTTGCTCATTCTCTCTCTTTCTCTCACGATCTTGCCTCGATTTCCGTGGCCGTTCAAACCCGAAGCTCTGGTCTTTTTGCTCAAGTCCCGAGGGTCGATTTTACTCCCGAGATTCCCGAGAATCCCGAGAAAAAAAATTCGTTTCCCAAGACGAAACTCTGCCCGGTTTTCCATCTCGCTTTCTTCAATCAATCAAGTGAGTTCATACCCCTTAAATCAACCTTTGAAATGATTTTAAATGTTTAAATACTTTATGGGGGGGAATACAAGTTAAATACTTATAGTTATTGCTTCAATCACATGTGATTGCATTAATCACATGTGATTAATAACTAGGAAACCAATGATTTTATCACTGTTCAAACTGTTTTACAAACTCTTTTACTTATCAAATGCTTTTATTTAAACTTTGTTTTACTACTTATAAATTGCATGCCCATATATGTATAGATGTATAAATAATGTTTAAAGGGCTTAGGAAAGCCACCTGCCCTATTTCCTTTTCCTCGATTTGGATGTGGTCTGGTGGAAATTTCGGGTGACCATCCGAAGGTCGTTTCCATATTGATTATATATCAAATATACAGATATAGACATAAAAGTACTTCCATATTCATATGTACTAGACACACCATTAGTAAGTTACCATCGGGGTAACACAGGATCATACTATTACAACTGCTAGATCAATGAGTCAGTTCATTCATGAGTCTATACTAGGAAGAGAACATATACAACTATACTATGAGAACATATACAACTATACTAGAACGAGAAACATTTCATTACATATAGAAGAATACGATAACAATTGTGATCCACTGTATCGGAGCATGCGTTAAATGTCATGGCCCGAGTTGTAGCCAGAATTCTCTTGGAGGGAGAGCGTGAGTTTGCGTATAGATCTATACTGGATTGACTATCCTACACCTTGCTGCTAGCTACAGCCGGACCTGCAGGTCTGTGGGTGCCACACGTCATTCCGTTATTACGACCGTTCTTTATGTCGTTGTTATCAGTCGATAGTATGGTGACATTATCACATTATACCTTAATATAAATCTGGTTTAAGGTAGTTAGTACAGCAGTAGTTCCTATAATACAAAACTACAGTACTACAATGATTTACCTATTACATATTTTTAGTGATAACCTCACTTAAACATTGATGTACAAACTATATTTTGCTAAATGATAGTTACACTTGGGAAATTACACACTTTTACAACAAACGAGCATACAAAACATTTAAGCCCTGGTAGAAGGCTACTTTAATAGAAAATATAGGTTTTTCTGAGAGATTCAAACTTTTACAAACACTTACATACAATTTACAACTTATACTTACGACAGGTTCAAACGTTATGATAACAAACATCGACACTAAAATACTTATGAACGCACCAGCTTAATGCTGATAAACTCTTTCAAAATAACTTGTATTCTCAGGTCATCAGTAGACAGGTACCGATGCCAGCTTTTGAGAAGATAGAGCGCATTAAAGACTCATCATATTATTTTGATTCACATTATATTTTTGGTGTCTAAAACTGTACGAACACGCTTGTATTAAAATTATATATTTAATGCAATGGATGATGTTGTTTGCTTATTTACATTTACTGTGTTGTGATACTTTACATAACGTCCTCCGCCCCAGAACTTTTCCGCCGTTCTTGGTTTTGGGGTGTGACAGATTGGTATCAGAGCATTGTTTATAGTGAATCAAGTATATCAACCCATAAAAGATATACTAAACTATAAACCCATTAGGGATTAAACTCTGACCAAGAGTCTATACTTTAAATATTAAAATAATTAATTAAGTATACTAGTCTGCATTCATACAAAAATCAATGTCACAATGACAAGAACAAAAGTATTACGATTGTTAAATATCACAAGTGAGCTCGGGGATGTATGGTCAATCCTGGGAATGGCATAGCCTGATCAACTATGTTGGTCCTAGGAGTGATTAGCATATTCCCTAGAATGGTTGTGATAGGTTAACAAGTCTAAAAACTTACCAACAATAGCACAAGAAGATCAGTAAAACTTAAACTTTAAATACTATAGGTGTATTTTGTACTACTAGTTACACGTATACTATATTATTATACCTCTCTTCTCGCGTAGATCTAAATGGCTGGATTCCATCATGGCGACCCGTACTTTCCAAATGAAGGCAATGTCGGGTCGATCGATGAAGAGCCCGAAGATGAGCATCCAATCCCTTTGGATGATCACCTCGCAGAAGGCTTTTCTAATGGATCCGACTCCGAGCCTGAAGTCAACAACCTACCGCTCGTAGGTCAAGCCCCGAACAACAACCCTCGGCCATCTTTTCCAGGTCCTACTCCCTTGTGGGCAAACAACTTGAATCGCTGGAGTGATGAACAAGGTCAACCCTTACCATACTTTGGGGACCGAGGCTTTTACAACGTCAGCGATGGTGGCTCTGCTGACTGAGCTCTACCTGTCGTTATCCGCAGAATAGCTCGTAATGTCGAGCAAGGTCGAGCAGCCATCGACCGGGTCATGGAGATTGATGCCAACTCAGGTGTCAACACAGTCTGCATCCGCCGTCTTGAAGAAGACATGGAACGGACCCGGAGAACCAATGAAACCCTGCAGCAGCAGCTGGCTGCCTCACGAGCTGAAATCTTTGAACTTCGAGCTCGTCAGAGGGCTCAGGATCGACACCTTCAAGAGGTGTTTCGTCAAGTGTCCGACCTCAGGGCTCGCCCGGGAAATTCCCATCGCCGTTAGATGATGTCTAGTACATCTCTGTCTTTTGATTAAAGAATAGCCTTTAACATCTGTGCTCTAAGTAGCACTTGTCTGTAAAATATTCCTAACTTTCTGTACTCTAATTAGGAATCTAAGATGTGTCAAACTTTTCTATATGGTATGATGTAAGACCTACTGTTAGGTCGATTTTCCCTGAACTTATTACATCAGTAATACCAGTATTATTGGAATCTATCTAATCTGTGGGAAAAATCTATACACTTGTGCTTTCCTACTAATATTCCTTATTGTGATTTCAAACACTCTTTCAACTGTTGGGCTATGGTTAGTTAGTCCATGTGTCACTCTCACGTTGCTTACAAATTGATTCTTACCATTTTTCTTATCTTTATAAACTTATAGCTGAAAGATGCCTCCTCGCAAATCTCCCAGGAATAATCCTGCACCACCACCTCCTCCGCCTCCGGTCATCGATATTGTAGCCCTGAATGATGTCGTAGTTGCAGCAGTGGCAACTGCCATGGCTCAGTATCACTCTTCTGGTGCCAGCAGAGGTGGAACCCCTGTGGAATCAACCCCGGTTGAAACCCCTGTGTGCTCGAGAGAGTGCTCATACAAGGATTTCACAAATTGCAAACCGAAGCCTTTTTACGGCACCGGCGGAGTCATTGCCCTCTCGCAATGGCTCGAGAAGACTGAATCAGTCTTCGAAATCTGTTCATGCCCTGCGGCGAGTAAAGTCAAGTACGCCGCATGCACCTTTGAAGGAAAGGCCCTGACATGGTGGAACGGCCATGTTAAGGCACTAACTCTCGTTGTAGCCAACGACATAGGTTGGGAAACAATGAAAGACCTCATGGCTGAGGAATACTGCCCGAGGGGTGAGATCCAGAAACTGGAGCAGGAACTTTGGAACCTGACGATGAAGGGCACCAACGTGGTCGCTTATAATGCCCGATTCAGCGAGCTGGTGGCCCTCTGCCCCAATATGGTTCCCACCGAGGGGAAGAAGATCGAGAGGTACATATGGGGGCTAGTGAATGTTCTAGCATCAAACCTCGCTACCTTCGACAGTGCCAAATGATTGGCACAACGACTCATTGACCATGGAGTCAAAACCCCTGCAACCACAACCACCCTAGCCATCCCGGAACCCTCCAAACCCGCTGATACTAAGCGGAAATTCTGGGATGAAAAGAAGAAGCAACAGGCTGCCAAAAAGCAGCAAATTGTGGCAATACATGCCGCAATAACCCCTGCTGTTGCTACTACTGCTCCGGTGGGTCGGTATGTTGGAAGTTCGCCCAAGTGCAACAAATGCAACTACCACCACAATGGCCCCTGCCGTGAAATGCAGTGCTCTAACTGCAACAGGAAAGGACACACCGTCCGTTTCTGTAAGTTCCCGGCACAACCTATCAACCAAGTCCCTGGCTCTAGCGCGAGCCCAACCTGCTATGGATGTGGCGAAGCATGCCACTTTAAGAGGGACTGCCCCAAAGCGAGGAATGCTGGAGGAGCAGGGAGGGTACTAGCTATAGGCCACGGGGAAGCAGTTGCTGACCCAACCGTGGTGACTGGTACGTTCCTCCTCGATAACTCCTATGCATTCATTCTGTTCGATAGTGGAGCGGAGCGAAGCTTTGTAAACCATAATTTGCTCGCATGCTTAATCAACCACCGCACGCACTCAAAGAACTATTCACAGTAGAAATGGCTAATGGAAAAACTGAAAGTACGAGTAGCATATACTTAGGTTGTACCCTAACTCTAGATAACCATTCATTTCCAATCGACCTCATGCCAGTCTCAATAAAAAATTTCGACGTTATCATTGGCATGGATTGGTTAAGCCTTCATCGCGCCGACATCATGTGCTACGAGAAAGCAGTCCGTCTAAACCTTCCGTCTAACGAAACTCTTATAGTCTACGGCGACAAACCCGGTGCAAGTCTTCGCATCATATCAAGTATTCAAGCACAGAAGTATTTGCGTAAGGAATACCATGCATTCCTTGCTCACGTCGTCGACATGAGCCTCGAAACGAAAGAACTAAAGAACATCCCTGTAGTGAGCGACTTCCCCGACATTTTCCCAGAAGAACTACCCGGGTTACCTCCGCAACGACAGGTCGAGTTCAGAATCGACTTAGTCCCAGGAGCTACCCCAGTAGCCAAGTCGCCCTACCGCTTAGCACCAGCTGAGATGCAGGAACTCTCTGGTCAACTTAACGAACTACTCAGCAAGGGCTTTATAAGACCGAGTTTCTCACCTTGGGGAGCACCAGTCTTGTTCGTTAAGAAGAAAGACGGATCATTCCGTATGTGTATTGACTACAGAGAACTCAACAAACTGACGGTCAAGAATCGTTACCCTCTGCCTCGCATAGATGATCTATTCGACCAACTGCAAGGGGCGAACTATTTTTCTAAGATTGATCTGAGATCCGGATATCACCAGTTACGAGTGCTAGAGGAGGATGTGCCGAAGACAGCCTTCCGAACTCGTTACGGACATTACGAGTTCGTGGTGATGCCATTCGGATTGAACAATGCGCCCGCAGTCTTCATGGATCTGATGAATAGAGTATGCCGACCTTACTTGGATCAGTTCGTCATCGTTTTCATTGATGACATCCTAATCTACTCCCGAAGTAAGAAAGAGCATGGCGATCACCTGCGACAAGTTCTAGAGACATTACGAAAAGAGAAGCTTTATGCTAAGTTCTCGAAATGTGAATTTTGGATCCGGAGAGTCGAATTCTTAGGACACGTGGTAAGCGAAGAGGGAATCCACGTGGACCCATCCAAAATTAAAGCCATTGAGAACTGGTCAGCACCTAAGACGCCTACAGAAATTCGTCAATTTCTAGGTCTTGCTGGCTACTACCGCAGATTCATTCAGAACTTCTCTCGAATAGCGAAACCTCTTACAACCCTAACCCAGAAAGGCATGGCCTTTGACTGGGAAGAGAAACAAGAAAGAGCGTTCCAAACGCTCAAAGGAGCCTTGTGCACCGCACCAATACTATCCCTTCCCGAAGGAATAATAGACTTCGTAGTCTATTGCGATGCATCGAATCAAGGGCTTGGATGTGTCCTGATGCAGCGAGGTAAGGTCATCGTCTACGCCTCGAGACAGTTGAAGACACACGAGGTTAACTACACGACCCACGATCTTGAACTAGGAGTAGTGGTGTTTGCTCTGAAGATCTGGAGACATTACTTGTATGGAACGAAGAGCACTATCTTTACCGACCACAAGAGTTTACAACACATTTTCGATCAAAAGGAGCTCAACATGAGACAACGACGGTGGGTCGAGCTACTCAGTGATTACGAATGCGATATTCGTTATCATCCGGGTAAAGCCAACGTAGTAGCAGACGCCCTAAGTCGGAAGGAATATTCTGGTCGCAAAGTCAAGTCATTGTCAATAACCATCCATTCACACTTGTCTAAGCAAATTCAGGAGGCTCAACTTGAAGCCATGAAACCTGAAAATGTGACGAATGAATCCCTTAGAGGAATGGACAAGAATTTAGAAGCCAAGGGTGACGGAGCTTATATTTCATGAACCGGATCTGGACACCGAAACACGGTGGTTTCCGAGACTTGGTCCTGACCGAGGCGCACAACACTCGGTATTCCGTCCACCCAGGTTCAGATAAGATGTATCTGGCTCTTAAAAAGCTATACTGATGGCCTAATATGAAAGCATAGGTTGCTACCTTCGTGAGTAAATGCCTTACTTGCGCAAAGGTTAAGGTCGAGTACCAGAATCCCTCTGGTTTATTGCAACAACCAGAGATCCCGGAATGGAAGTGGGAGCAGATCACTATGCATTTCATAACCAAGTTGCCCAAGACAACGGGTGGACTTGACACCATATGGGTCATCGTTGATAGATTGACCAAGTCTGCACACTTCCTGCCTATCAAAGAAAACGACAAGATGGAGAAACTTACGAGAACATACATTAGGGAAATCGTACGGCTACATGGTGTACCTATGTCCATTATCTCCGATAGAGATAGTAGGTTCACTTCAAGATTTTGGCAATCACTACAAGATTCCCTAGGAATAAGGTTGGACATGAGCACAGCCTACCATCCTCAGACCAATGGACAGAGTGAGAGGACCATCCAAACTCTGGAAGATATGTTGCGAGCCTGCGTGATTGACTTTGGGAAGGCATGGGATACTCATTTACCCCTTTTTGAGTTTTCCTATAATAACAGCTATCACACGAGCATCAAGGCTGCTCCATTTGAAGCTCTCTACGGCCGGAAGTGCAGATCCCCTCTGTGCTGGGCTGAGGTGGGTGATACCCAATTAGCCAGGGGGCAAGCTTCCGACAGTACTCTCACCGGTCCGGAGATCATTCGGGAAACGACAGAGAAAATCGTTCAGATCCGTGAACGATTGAAAGCCTCTAGAGACCGACAGAAGAGCTACGCTGATAAACGGAGGAAACCTTTGGAATTTCAGGTGGGAGACCGAGTCCTTCTCAAAGTCTCACCCTGGAAGGGCTTGATATGCTTCGGAAAGCGTGTGAAGCTTAATCCGAGGGACATAGGTCCTTTCCAGATTCTTGCAAGAGTCGGCCCCGTAGCTTACAAACTCGACCTACCATGCGCACTTCGTAACGTACATTCTACATTCCACGTATCTAACTTGAAAAAGTGTCTATCCGATGAGACTCTTGTAATCCCACTCGACGAGATCGAGATCAACGAGAGCCTCAACTTCGTGGAGGAAGCAGTAGAAATCATGGACCGGGAGGTCAAGCAAACCAAGCAAAGTCGCATCCGTATCGTGAAGGTCTGCTGGAATGCAAAGCGAGGACCTGAATTCACCTGGGAACGCGAAGATCAGATGCAACGCAAGTACCCACATCTGTTTCCCTAATCCACAATTGTTTTCTTACTTTAAATTTCGGGACGAAATTCCCTCTAACGGGGGGATGATGTGACAACCCGATATTTCAACTCTTTGTAGTGACCTAAAAAGTCAAGTATTGTAACCACTTTTGAGTTAATGAAATTAACTTCGATATTAAAAAGTCCAAAAAGTTCCTATTTAAATTTCTTCTATGTTTAAAAGTCATCAAACCATGATCGTACGTAAAAAGAACGCCCAAATCCGACTTCGTATATTGAAGTTATGATTTTTCCAAGTCCAGCTTAGCAACAGACAGCTAAAAACTCGAATCGGAGATCGAACGACTTTTGGCCGAAATGACCTAAACGAGAATCGAAGGTCTCGTCAATGGTATTTCAGCGGTAAAAAGTCTGGCAAAAACCGACGACAGATAAAGAAGTTATGAATTTTTAAAGAAATTCCTTAATCACGTCATTTTTTTTTAATAAATAATAAAAATAATTTCGGAATTTGCCAACGGAGTCTAAACGAAAGTTGTAGAGTGTAGTCTCACCTATGCGTGGATATAAAGAACGTCGAAAACGGAGTTCGTATGAAGGAGATATGAATTTTAGAAGTTTATTTAAAATAAATATAAATTTAAATATAAATTGTTGGTAATATCCGAAGGGGAGTCAACAGATAGGACCGGAGTACGCCCTGCGTACCCTCGTACGCCCCGCGTACTCGAATCAAGGGCCTCGGATCGTCCACGTCGCCCCTATGCGAAGATATCCGACCCGCCCCATCCGAAATACGTAAGCGATGACGTCTCGTACGCGTTGCGTACCCTCGTACGCCCAACATACCGAGGCGGTTCAGCACCTCTATAAAAGGGATGCGAGGCTTTCCGGAAATTTTTCTCATTCTCTCTCTTTCTCTCACGATCTTGCCTCGATTTCCGTGCCCGTTCAAACCCGAAGCTCTGGTCTTTTTGCTCAAGTCCCGAGGGTCGATTTTACTCCCGAGATTCCCGAGAATCCTGAGAAAAAAAAATATGTTTCCCAAGACGAAACTCTGCCCGGTTTTCCATCTCGCTTTCTTCAATCAATCAAGTGAGTTCATACCCCTTAAATCAACCTTTGAAATGATTTTAAATGTTTAAATACTTTATGGGGGGAATACAAGTTAAATACTTATAGTTATTGCTTCAATCACATGTGATTAATAACTAGGAAACCAATGATTTTATCACTATTCAAACTGTTTTACAAACTCTTTTACTTATCAAATGCTTTTATTTAAACTTTGTTTTACTACTTATAAATTGCATGCCCATATATGTATAGATGTATAAATAATGTTTAAAGGGCTTAGGAAAGCCACCTGCCCTATTTCCTTTTCCTCGATTTGGATGTGGTCTGGTGGAAATTTCGGGTGACCATCCGAAGGTCGTTTCCATATTGATTATATATCAAATATACATATATAGACATAAAAGTACTTCCATATTCATATGTACTAGACACACCATTAGTAAGTTACCATCGGGGTAACACAGGATCATACTATTACAACTGCTAGATCAATGAGTCAGTTCATTCATGAGTCTATACTAGGAAGAGAACATATACAACTATACTATGAGAACATATACAACTATACTAGAACGAGAAACATTTCATTACATATACAAGAATACGATAACAATTGTGATCCACTGTATCGGAGCATGCGTTAAATGTCATGGCCCGAGTTGTAGCCAGAATTCTCTTGGAGGGAGAGCGTGAGTTTGCGTATAGATCTATACTGGATTGACTATCCTACACCTTGCTGCTAGCTACAGCCGGACCTGCAGGTCTGCGGGTGCCAAACGTCATTCCGTTATTACGACTTTTCTTTATGTCGTTGTTATCAGTCGATAGTATGGTGCAATTATCACATTATACCTTAATATAAATCTGGTTTAAGGTAGTTAGTACAGCAGTAGTTCCTATAATACAAAACTACAGTACTACAATGATTTACCTATTACATATCTTTAGTGATAACCTCACTTAAACATTGATGTACAAACTATATTTTGCTAAATGATAGTTACACTTGGGAAATTACACACTTTTACAACAAACGAGCATACAAAACATTTAAGCCCTGGTAGAAGGCTACTTTAATAGAAAATATAGGTTTTTCTGAGAGATTCAAACTTTTACAAACACTTACATACAATTTACAACTTATACTTACGACAGGTTCAAACGTTATGATAACAAACATCGACACTAAAATACTTATGAACGCACCAGCTTAATGCTAATAAACTCTTTCAAAATAACTTGTATTCTCAGGTCATCAGTAGACAGGTACCGATGCCAGCTTTTGAGAAGATAGAGCGCATTCTAGACTCATCATATTATTTTGATTCACATTATATTTTTGGTGTCTAAAACTGTACAGAACACACTTGTATTAAAATTATATATTTAATGCAATGGATGATGTTGTTTGCTTATTTACATTTACTGTGTTGTGATACTTTACATAACGTCCTCCGCCCCAGAACGTTTCCGCCGTTCTTGGTTGTTAGGATCGAAGGGTAGGTTAGGCACCCCAGATATGCCTAACAGTATGTTATGATATGTTTAGCTGCTAGCATGATATGTTATATGAGATAGAGGTAGTAGGAGGGGGAATATTCCACGAGAATCGGTTGTTAGGACCAAAGGGTAGGTTGGACACCCCAGAAATGTCTGACAATAGATTATGTTATGATATATATGATAGTAGTAGGGGTGAAATAGTCCCTGAGGTTCGGTTGTTAGGACCGAAGGGTACTCAGCACCCCAGAATGGCTCGACATGGGTAGGTCAGCGCCCCAAAATGGCTTGACACGGGTAGGTCGGCACCCCAGAATGGTTGTATGGGTTGGTCGACACCCCAGAATGGCCGTACCGGGAAGGTTGGGCACCCTAGAAATGCCTGGCAGTATGTATGCTATGTGATTGTATGGTATGTGGTACGATGGAGTAACTCACTAAGCTTCATGCTTACAGTTTACAGTTTTGGTTTCAGGTACCTCTTCAGCGAAGTGGAAGGAGCTGGCGCGGTAGCAGCACATCATACACACACATTGTTTTTCGCACTATTAGTTATTCTGGGATATTTACTCTGACATTATTATGTTTTTATGATTCGGTTTTCAGACACGAGACATGTTTTTGTGAAATGTTATCATCGGTTGATATTTTGTTACAAATGTTTTGCAAATCACTTAATCAAAAATGAAATTTTTGGACGTGAAAATTGGGTCGTTACAAGTTGGTATGAGAGCCCTAGTTTGAGGGATTCGAACACACCTTCGGGGGCGTCTGGACTCAAACCGAGGGATTAAAAGATTTTATAAGAAAGTGGTTTTCTAAAGAATAAGACAGAAGAGTTTTTGAGAAAGAACAAGTGTGTGATGTGCGCGACCGGCCGAGCTCAAGTAAGTATTCCCCAAAGTACCCCTACATTGTTATACTATGTTTATCAGATTCAGTAGAACAGCATGCTAGAATAGGACTAAGGATCTAGGAATGATGCCTTATGTGCCTGATTTATGCGCTTCATCTTATGAGAATTGCATGCTAGTATTGAGTAGACAGTAGTAGGATAGCCTATTTAGGTTATGCCTGGTAGTATGAGCTTAGCATTATATGCTAGTTCAGCTTCTCATTATGAGGACAGATTTGCTTGAGTAGTTTTCCTGCGACCGGATTCTTCTTGCTTTGTGCTTTGTGGGACTCTGAGTGATGGGAGTTAGTCATTAGGTGAATACGTCACGTTACATGTGATCAAGGTTGAACAATCTCAGAGTGTTGGATTTGGCCCAATTGCGCAGCTCTTGTTTGAGTCTAACCGTTGTAGGGATGAGTATGTTACTCAAAGGATTATCTGAGCTTCATCACATGTGATGGTATTCAGGTAATGGCTAACTGGCATTACAAGGAGGCCTTCAGCAGCTGAGGACCGGTTTGGGTGGAGTTAGAGATTTTTCCTAGGGCAAGCCTAGAATAGGAATAGCAGAGAATCAACAGTGATGAAAGGAATCTGGTGGAGTCAAAGCTGTCCTTGAGGAAGGTACGGATAGATGTGGAAGGTAGTATGGGCCTGTACTACTGAAAGAAGAGGATCCTTACCCAAATTAAGGAGGGACAAGGCAAGACCAGGGAACTTGTAGTAGATGTGATCCCTTTAAGAGGTATCAGTATCACTAATGGTTGCCTGTATGTATTGCAGAATGGTGGTACTACGTCCGAGACCAGCATTTGGCAGTTCAGGAGAGGGATCGGGCTCGGGATCAGGTTCCGAGCCAGTAGATAAGAGGCTACGCAAGCTCATAGCGTCAGAGATCACCAAAGGCATCCTTGAGTCGACCCCCATCATTTTTGGGTCGATCAAGGAAGGGATAGTTGAGCTTATGGAGGACCGCCTCAGGGCGTTCAGGAGTGACATGGCATCTGGCCAGTCGGGATCTTGTACACTATCCTTTAAGGACTTCAGGGGCAGTGGTGCGCCGAATTTCCATGGGGCAAAGGACCCCATTGCTGCCAGACGATGGATTGCGGACATTGAGTCCGCACAGCTGACCAGCTTCTGCCCCGAGGGGTCGAAGGTGAGATATGCAGAATGGTGTTTGAGAGATAGAGCTAGAGACTGGTGGGAGTTTGCTGGTGACTCATTGGGAGCCTCGACTGTTGAGGCTATGACATGGTCAGATTTTGTGACCCAGTTCCGAGCAGATTTGCGCCAGCGGTAGAGCTTCAGCAGTTGGCCAGAGAGTTTTTGGACATGAGACAGACTACGGAGACTGTGGCGGAGATCACCGCCAAGTTCCAGGAGAGGGCATTGCTAGTGCCCAAGTATGCGGGAGATGAGGATATGAGGAGGACTCGCTATCATGACATGCTACGAGCCAACATTGGGAGCATGTTAGTTTTTCAGCTTGCCCTACTCTGGATTCCATGATTGTCCGGGCAAGCGAGTGGGAGATTGATCTGGAGCATGTCCGAAAAAGGAAGACTGAGGAGGGTCAGATGACTGGGGCTTCGGGGAAGAAACCCACGGGATCAGATGGTAGGCCGAAGGCCCAGTCAGGATCGCGCCGTTGCAGGAAATGTGGCAGGCCACATGAGGGGGCGTGTAGACTGGGATCGTCGGGCTGCTACAAGTGCGGTAAGACGGGGCATTACAGCAGGGATTGTACTGCCCACTGCACCGGTTATTCAGACGCCTAAGTTGTTGTGTTTCCACTGCAATCAGAGGGGCCACAAGAAGGCCAATTGCCCCCAGTTGACAGCAGCATCAGCGCCATTGAAGGCGCCAGCTCCAGCGACCCTGCGGATCAGTGATGGCTGGTAGGGCAAGGCAGAGGCTCCAGTGGTGAGGAGCCTGGCATTTCAGTTGACTACCAAGGAGGCACGCGCTGCACCCGATGTGTTGACAGGTATGACTTCTTACTTATGTTGTTATGATATGCTGCTGTGATTTTGATATGTTATGTATGTGATCTGTTTAGGATCATCCCATGTGAACGGTATCCCAGTTCAGGTATTATTTGATTCGGGTGCTACCCGATCATTTTTCTCTCTTGCGCTTAGAAATAAGTTTCCTGAGTCTTTGGGCATGTTGGATTAACCTTTAGAGGTATAGATTGCTGATGACCGATCGGTGTGAGCATCGATGGTATTCCGAGACTGTGTGTTGAGATTATTCGAGGAGCGTTATCTGGTGGACCTGGTTCCTATTCCGTTGAGAGGGAGCAAGGTGATTATAGGCATGGATTGGTTGAGCCCCAATGGGGCAGTGATAGATTGCGCACAGCAGCTGGTTCGGATCAGGATCCCAAATGGGGGAGAGTTGGTAGTTCAGGGCGAGAGGCCACAGCAAGGACCAGCATTATGTTCAGCAGCGAGAGCTAGGCGTTACCTTCATCAGGGTTGCGCAGGATATGTCGCTTATGTTATGGATACCCGGGAGGCAGGAAAAGCGTAAGTGGGCGATGTGCCCGTGGTGTATGTGTTTACGGATGTATTCCCCGAGGAGTTGTCGGGGATACCTCCAGAGAGGCAGGTGGAGTAGGATCGACCTAGTCCCTGGTGCGGCTCCGATAGCCAAGGCACCGTATTGGTTGGCTCCTCCTGAGATGCAGGAGTTGTCTACACAACTGCATGAGCTGTTAGACAAGGGATTCATTAGACCGCATAGTTCACCCTGGGGACAAGGTAACAGTGAAGAACCGTTACCCACTTCCGAGGATTGATGACCTCTTTGACCAGCTTCAGGGAGCATCTTGGTTCTCCAAGATTGATCTACGTTCAGGATATCATCAGATGAGGTTCAGAGAGGAGGATGTGTAGAAGACCACGTTTCGGACACGTTATGGCCATTATGAGTTTGTGGTGATGCCCTTCGGGCTCACCAATGCTCCTGCCGTGTTCATGGACCTCATGAACCGCGTGTGTAGACCGATGTTAGACCAATCTGTGATAGTGTTTATTGATGACATCTTGGTTTACTCCAAGACACAGGAGGACCACGAGGAGCATCTGCGAGAAGTTCTGGAGATTTGAGGAGGGATAACTTGTATGCTAAGTTCTCCAAGTGTGAGTTCTAGTTGCGCGAGGTGCTGTTCCTCGGACATCTCGTCAACCAAAACGGGATCTCAGTGGACCCGGCCAAAGTGGACGTCGTGATGAGATGGGAAGTTCCAAAGTCTCCATCTGAGATTCGGAGTTTCCTGGGATTAGCAGGCTATTTTCGAAGATTCATTCAGGATTTCTCCAAGATAGTTGTACCCCTAACACGGATGACGAAGAAAGCTATGGTCTTCTGATGGGGGCCTGAGCAGCAGGCAGCATTTGAGACTCTGAGAAAGAGATTGTGCGAAGCGCCGATCTTAGCCCTGCCAGAGGGCGTAAAGGATTTTTTGGTATACTGTGACGCGTCCATTTCAGGTTTGGGTGCGGTACTCATGCAGAGAGGGCATGTCATTGCTTACGCTTCGACGCAACTGAAGCCTCACAAGGCGAACTACCCGATGCACGATTTAGAGATGGGGGCGGTTGTCTTCGCCCTCACGATCTGGCGACATTACCTCTGTGGGGTTTGGTGTACCATTTTTACGGACCACAAGAGTTTGAGGTACCTCATGGATCAGCCGAATCTGAACATGAGGCAGCGTCGGTGGTTGGACGTGGTGAAGGATTACGACTGCGAGATCCTTTATCACCCAGGGAAGGCCAATGTGGTGGCCGATGCACTTAGCCGTAAGGCAGCACCGATCAGAGGCGTGTGCATGAGGATGAAAGTGGTGACTCCGCTGTTAGAGTAGATTTGGGAGGCTCAGCAGGAGACTATGAAGGAGGAACATCGGAAAAGCGAGCGTATAGTGGATCAGGTTTCCTCCTACGAGTTTGATAGCCAATGGTTATTGACACAACACCGTAGGGTGTGGGTACCAAATCACAGGGGTGTGCGCCAGGTTCTAATGGAGGAGGCGCACAAGTCCCAATTCTCCATTCATCCCGGGGAAATGAAGATGTATAGAGATCTTCGTCTAGATTATTGGTGGCCCTGCATGAAACGAGATGTAGCTTGGTACGTAGAGCAGTGTTTGACCTGCATGAAGGTCAAGGCCGAGCATCAGAGGCCACACGACAAGATGCAGCCGTTGGATATCCCGCTGTGGAAATGGGAGGACATCACGATGGATTTTATCACCAAGCTTCCCAGGACCGCACGGGGAGTGGATTCTATATGGGTCATCATGGATCGGTTGACCAAGACCGCACGGGGAGTTAGCCGATATCTACATTCGAGAGGTGGTGGTGCGGCACAGTGTGCTAGTCTCCGTGGTTTCAGATAGGGATGTACGGTTTACTTCCAGGTTTTGGAAGAAGTTCCGTGACGAGTTGGGCACTCGTCTGCGTTTTAGCACCGCCTTCACCCGCAGACAGATGGTTAGAGTGAGCGGACCATCCAGACTCTGTAGGATATGTTACGGGCGTGCGTGCTGGACTTCTGTGGTAGTTAGGATACTTATCTCCCTTTGGCTGAGTTTTCATACAACAACAGTCACCACGTGAGTATTGACTGCCCTCCATTCGAGATGTTGTATGGGAGAAGGTGCAGGACCCCGATATGTTGGGGTGAAGTTAGCCAGAGGGTCATGGGGAGCACCGATGTGGTGCTCAAGACGACCGAGAGGATTCAGCAGGTTCGAAGCAAGCTTCAAACTGCACAGAGTCGGCAAAAAAGTTATGCCGACAAGCGTCGTTCAGACCTTGAGTTCCAGGTCGGAGATATGGTTCTCCTGAAGGTGTCTCCTTGGAAAGGCGTCATCCGATTCAGGAAGCGGGGCAAGTTGGGCCCAAGATATATTGGAGCATTCAGGGTTGTAGCCCGGGTGGGCAAGGTAGCATACAGGCTGGATCTGCCAGCTGAACTTAGTCAGATCCACAACACTTTCCACGTCTCCTAGCTACGGAAGTGGCTGGTGGAAGACTCAGCGGTGGTACCCCTAGAGGATATTCAGGTTGATGACAGATTAAATTACATTGAGAGGCCAGTGGCAATCCTCGACCGGAAGCCGAAGGATTTGAGGAACAAGAGGGTGGAACTCGTGAAGGTGCAATTGCAGCACAGGAAGGGGTCGGATTGGAAATGGGAGCCGGTGGAAGAGATGATGGAGCACTACCCCGATCTGTTTCAGGAACGAGCAGCAGACTTCGAGGACAAAGTCTAAAATAAGTGGTGGAGATTTGTTGCACCTGGTTCTTGGTATGTATTCTTTTGTTAAATAATTTGCATTTTGGCCTTGGATTCGGCGAGTTAAAGGTCTAACACGCCGAGTAGAAGCAAGAAGGGACGCGGGACTTAAGCGATGGACTCGGCGAGTCGGGTCCTGGACTCGGCGAGTAGACCCTGTTTGGAAAAAAAACCCTAATCCGAGGGTTTGCACCCTATTTAAACACCTTAACTCGGAATCCTTCGTCCCATTTGCTCCCAGAAGACTCCCATAGCAAACCCTAGCCGTTATTGAAGCAATCTAAGGCATTTGGAGTGACTTTGTGCTTTTGTGATCCAAGGAGGGAAGGAAAAGCTTTAAGGAACAAGAGGAGTCTAAAGGGATCCGAGTTTGTACACCATTTTCAGCTCATTGAAGGTAAAAAACCTATACCTTCCTCTTCCATTTGCTAGATCCCATTTTGTGAAGATTTAGGGCTTTTCTATGCCATTTTGGTCACCAACCATGATTGTAAGCATGGTTTGGAGTTGATGTTGCGGATCTAGGCTGTTAGAGGGGTTACAAGGCATAAAGGTGTGGCTCTTGCATTCAAAGAAGGCCCCATGCTTTGAGAGGGCTTGTGTAAGGACCTTTTAAGCTCAAAGTCCCATGCAAGCACGTAAAGGTTGTAACTTTACGTGCTAGATCGATTGTAGAAGCATAGATCTATCTTTTGATCAAAGGTTGTATGTCATAAATCGAAGATCCAGTGAGTGGTTGTGACCAACTAGATGAGTCCGTTCTTGGACTCGGCGAGTCAAAGGTTCTATCCCATATCAGTTGAGGGTCATAAGGACCCAGTTGAGTGTGGAAAGGTTTTAAGGGGGTCCCAGGGAGTGACCCAATGTTCTGGACTAAGCCATTGTTCTGGAAATTCATGGGACTTGGTGAGTGGATGAACATACTCGGCGAGTCCAAGGCAATCTTCTAAGAATGAAAATGAATTCGATGAGTTGTTCATGCAACTCGGAGAATCAAAAACAGGACCTGCATATCAGTTGATGATGAACTCGACGAGTTGTTCATACAACTCGGCGAGTCGGATGATGATTCGGTCGATGTTCATTTAGAAGGAAAACTCGTCGAGTCATCACCTAAATCGACGAGTAGAGACAGGTATGAGGTCTAATGGAAGGATAGGGACTCGGCGAGTTAGCGAGTCAACTCGGCGAGTCAGGTCAACTAGAAGTTGACTTTGACTTTGACCTGGTCAGGGGATAAAATGGTCATTTTACCCTAAGAATATATGTCAGTTTCTGACTAACTGTTTGTGGGGATTTTTGCTCGAGGTGAGTCTACGACCACAATGCCGGCCCACCAGTAGGGATCATATGTCAGATATTTGTCCTTGGGATATTCATCTGTGTTGCTACTACCTAATATGTTATATGTTGGCGTGATATGATATGTGATAGTGATAGAGTTCGGTTGTTAGGACCGAAGGGTAGGTTAGGCACCCCAGATATGCCTAATAGTATGTTATGATATGATTAGCTCCTAGCATGATATGTTATATGAGATATAGGTAGTAGGAGGGGGAATAGTCCCCAAGTTCGGTTGTTAGGACCGAAGGGTAGGTCGGACACCCCAGATATGTCTGACAAGAGATTATGCTATGATGTACGTGATAGTAGTAGTAGGGGTGAAATAGTCCCCGAAGTTCGGTTGTTAGGACCGAAGGGTAGTCGGCACCCCTAAATGGATTGACATGGGTAGGTCATCGCCCCATAATGGTTGACACGGGTAGGTCGGCACCCCAGAATGGCCGTACGGGTTGGTCGACACCCCAGAATGGTTGTACCGAGTAGGTTGGGCACCCCATAAATGCCTAGTAGTATGTATGCTATGTGATTGTATGGTATGTGGTACGATAGGTGAACCCATTAAGCTTCGTGCTTACAGTTTATAGTTTTGGTTTCAGGTACCTCTTCAGCGAAGGGGAAGGAGCTGACGCGGTAGCGGCACATCATACACACATATTGTTTTCCGTACTATGAGTTATTCTGGGATTTGTACTCTGACATTATTATGTTTTTATGATTCATTTTTCAGACACGAGACATGTTTATATTGAAATGTTATGATCGGTTGATATTTTGTTACAAATGTTTTGCATATCACTTAATCAAAAATGAAATTTTTGGACGTGAAAATTGGGTCGTTACATCTTGATGCATGAGCTAGATCTGGAGTTGAAACTCCAGATCTGAGTTCTATCTGGATTCCATGTGAAGAAAGCCCTTTGTTTAGATATGCAAAAGCCAACCCTAATGAGTTAAGTTGCCTTATAGCTTGGTTTTTGGTGAATGGGCCATGGAAGCACGTAAAGGTAGCAACTTTATGTTGCTAATGAACCATAGGGACCCTGATCTATTATTTAGAGCAAAGGAGAAGCTCTGTAATTTCAGATTATGGAATAACCCGTGTGAACTCAGCGAGTCTGGGAGAGGACTTGGTGAGTCAGGTAGGGTTTGGTCCGATTAGTCCCGTGTTGACTCGGCGAGTTGGAAGAACAACTTGGCGAGTCTGTTGAAGATTGCCTTGGACTCGTCGAGTCTGTCCTTGGACTCGGCGAGTCTGGTCGTGGAACCATAACCTTTTCTGGTTAAGCCGTGAATCGGTGAGTCGAGGGACGACTCGATGAGTTGAGTAGGATGGGACTCAGAGATTGTTGAACTCGACGAGTCTTGGGGCGACTCGGCGAGTTGAGTCGTGATATGGGAGTTTTGAGTATGGGAAATCGACGAGTCAACGGGTTGACTCGGCGAGTAGGGTCAACCAGGAAGGTTGACTTTGACTGAGGACTTGGACTTTGACCAAGGGTTGATTAGTTGACTTCCAGGGGTATTTTGGTAATTATTGGTATTTATTGGATTTGGTTATTTGGTAATGTTCAGTGGTGGAGTTCGTGTCAGTGGTTGGAGCAGCGTGATCTTATTCTTCAGTCGACAGTTGCAGGTGAGTTATCCTCACTATACTGACAGGGTCTACGGCACCAAGGTCGGCCCTCTATCAGATGGAAATCCGGGTATTGTTGTTATGTTATTGCTTTGCTATGTTTGCATCCTGGTAGTTAGGATGGTATACGTTAGGGACCTATTTAAGGTCGGTATCCTGATAGTTAGGATGGTATATGTGTGACCAGAAGGTCTTATGTGCTATGAAGAGTATGAGATATATGTTGTTAGATGTTATCAGAGTTGTTTGTGTTATGTTACGATATGAGCAGTATGTTATGGACAGGAAGGTCATCATGTTATATGCGGTTATATGATATGTATGTGCCATGTATGTGATGTATGGTAAGGACCGGAAGGTCAAGATGATATGGACCGGAAGGTCAACAGAGTATAGATCGGAAGGTCCACAGAGTTATGGGATGGAAATCCCCTAAGACATATGGATCGGAAGATCTTACGCTATTATGGCCTAGAAGGGCGTACGTGTTGTATGTAGTATTTTAGGGGTAACTCACTAAGCCATCGGGCTTACAGTTTTAGTGTATTGTTTCAGGTACTTCAGGAGATCGTGGCAAGACGAAGGCGTGATCGTACCGCTCCTCAGTTTTATGTTGATGTTTCTGGGGTACTCTGATAATAAATGAATTGAAAACCTTTTTGTAATAACTTAATGAATATGGTTGCTTCTAAAAAAAGTTTAAATTGGTTGTAAATTTTTTATGGTGTTACAAGAACCTTGTTTGCGGCTCATGCGAGGGTTTGCGGCTCTGATGCAAGCTTCTTGGTTCCAAAGGTTTTCCGCCTTAACTCACAACACCTTGAATAAAAGTTCTATACACTTATAACTTATTAATCTTACCATATTAAGATAATTCAAGAAATAAGTTTGACCTTTATTGGATAAGTTTCACTTTAGTTGACTAAGTTTGACTTTTACCTGATTTGAAATTACGGGTTGTCATAGAACACCAGTTTCGCCGTCGATTCCGAATGGCGAAACATTTATTTCTTCGCATAGTAGGTGATGTTACTAACATTTCTGAATACATTAGACATCGTCGAGATGCAAGAGCTCCGAATGAGTTTTCATAAATACAAAAATGTGCAGTTGAGGTTCGTCAATTAGCTTACGGTTCCGTTTATGATTCATGGGATGAATATTTTCAAAATGACTGAGCGGATAGTTGGGGGCAGTTTGGATGAGTTTTGCAGATGCGTTGTCACTGTTTACCATCAAAGGTATTACCAGAAACCCACTTTTACTCACATCCAATCAATAAATGCTCATCATGCTAATGTTCATGGCTTTCCTGGTATGGTTGGAAGTTTGGATTGTCTTCATTAGGATTGGAGCAGTTGTCCTAATGCATGGCAAGGGCAATCTACATGGGGTGATAAGGGCCACCCCACAATCATAGTTGAAGCTATTGCATCATAGGATCTTTGGATTTGGAATGCATTTTTGGTGATCGAGGCTCAAACAACGATATTAATGTTTTAGACATATCGTCCATACTCAATGGGTATTTTGATGTGTCCGCACCTAACTAACCATTCCAAAAGAGTGAAGTTCCTACAATTATGGCTATTATCTTGTTGATGGTACATACCCTAAATTTGCTGTGTTTGTGAAAACACTAACATGTCCAGGTGATCCAAAACGCATAAGGTATAAACCATTCTAATGACAGGTTAGGTAGGACGTCGAACGAGCATTTGGATTCCCCAAGAAGCGTTTGCACATACTACAACATCTGAAACATCCTCTAAGTGTGGAAAAGCTCGCTCGTATTATGTTTGTGTGTATCATTTTACAAAATATCATTTTGGAAGAATAGCAAAAATTAATTTGTCAGTTTGAACCAAATGACAAATGCATCCTCATGTGCACCAATACCACCTGGTTCCATCCCATGACGCGCAAGAAGAAGGGCGATACGTCACAAGTAAAAACACTGCGAGCTTCGCAACGATTTGGCGAAACACACAAACACACACACACACACAAATATTCATATATATATATATATATATATATATATATATATATATATATATATATATATATATATATAGAGAGAGAGAGAGAGAGAGAAAGTTAATGAAATTGAATTAAATGAGCCAATTGTCAATGATATCGGTAAATATTCGGACCGAAAGATTTTACTAAGTTAGGTAATTTAAGTTTCGTTTTATGTGATTGTTTATATATATATATATATATATATATATATATATATATATATATATATATATATATATATATATATATAGAGAGAGAGAGAGAGAGAGAGAGAGAAAGTTAATGAAATTGAATTAAATGAGCCAAACATCAATGATATCAGTAAATATTCGGACCGAAAATTTTTACTAAGTTAAGTAATTTAAGTTTCGTTTTATGTGATTGTTTAATCAAATGTAATGTTTTTAAATTATGAAATTTTATGTTATTTTAATTAGTATTTATTCTTATGTTTTATGTTATAATTTAGATTTTTTAATTAAAAAAAGTTAATAGGTATACAATATGAAAACGCTTAGGTGTCGCTTATGTGGCAAACCCTTTATCATTCGTAAAAAGGGTACCACGCCTCTTAGCCTTAGTAAAAACAACTTGATGTAATGATTATGATAAAAAAATTTAACTCTAACTTAATATCAAGGATATAAATATATCTAATACCATATATATGTATCAATACTATAATTATATTATTTTAATAATGCAATATATTTTTCATAATTTTAATCAACATTGATTTATTGTTGCGCAATTCATAGATTTTCACATAGTTATATATTTTGAGGATAAATTCGGAAGATTACATATAAATTAATGGGATATATACATTAAAGTCCTAATATTTCATCAATTTGATAAGAAAGTCATAAACTTTTTTTATAGTAAAGTCCTAACTAGCAGTAATTTTTGACACTTTTACCCATTTTTTCCGGTTAACCGGTAAGTAGGACTTTTTTGTAAAAAAAAAAATTAATTTGAGATTTTCTTGTCAAATCGTGAATTACGATTTTTACTTTAAAAAAAATAAAGTTTAGGACTTTCTTGTCAAATCGTTGAAAATATTAGGACTTTAGTGTATATATTCTTCTTTTTTCGTTAGAAATTTAATAATATGATAGTCTTTAAGTATATAAGTTATTGAAACATGTTTTTGTCAGATAAATCCAATTGAAATCTTTAAAGTTTACTTCTTGTTAAATAGTTTTTTTTCTCAACAACCAGATATTGAAAAAAAAATAGAGGTAATCAAGAAAGAAAGAAAGAATCAGAGTTTTGCTAGCTTTTTGCAGTCCCTAAAATGGAGAACTAAGAAACCGAAATTTTTTTTGCCCTTTTTACCCCTACTCCACATTCACACCCTTTTGATTATATATGTGTTGATTGTGTTTATATAATATGTCCCCCACTTTTTAGTTCAAAATTTGGCGGCAAAGCAAGAAGAAAGTTTACAAGTTTTTTCACCATTTCTCGCTCTCTTTTGCATTTGTTTTCATTGATCGGTGATTATATAAGGGTAAAGATGATAATAATAAGAATAACAATGGTGTTGCGATAAATATCACAATTAAAATTTCTTGGGCTACGAAAATAGACTAAAGTCCCAATATTTTCAACGATTTGACGAAAAGATCATAAACTTTATTTTTTTCACTGTAAATTTCTAACTGACGATTTGATAAGAAATTCCTAAAAAAAAAAATTTTGACATTAAAGTCCTAATTACTGGCTAACTGGAAAAAATGTTAAACATGTTAAAAAAATGCTGGTAGTTAGGACTTTACTGTAAAAAAATAAATTTTAGGATTTTTTTTTTAAATCGATAAAAATATTGAGACTTTAGTGTATATATATCTCTAAATTAATTATCACTAAATCAAATTTTCTAAAAATATGTTGAATTATTCTTTACATATATGTTCATTTCAACCGGTCAAATTTTATCTTCTTCTTTAGTGTTCATATCGTGTTCTTCAATGTTCATATCATCATCAACTTAAAATCCATACAATTAGCCTGCCGATCGCCTTCGTCTTCCTTTCATTTGGAAAAAGATATCTAGACATATACTTAATAGGTAAAAATATGTATTTATTTTATATAAATATATATTTAATGCGTATAAAAATAAGTAACGATAGGTGCTTTCAAGGTGTTGGCTATTTGTACAAACAAACTTCTATTTAAACAAAATTTTCGTTTGAAACCCTTTAACTGGTATAAACAATTATCTACAAAGTAATCATAATATAGGTGTTCGTGTTCTTCCTCATGATTTTTGCTTAACACCGCGCTTCTTATTAGTAGCGAGGATACATCTTCTTCTAATAACTCGTTCATGTAATATTCAAACATCATAGAAATAAAAATATCACCACCATCATACAACTAGTCTAACGAATCCATAAAAAAATTGTTGGAAATTTGTATAAAAATATATGAAAAATAATATGAATTGTGGGTAAAAAATGTATGTTATATTTATAACGGAAAAATTAATTTTTTATTGCATTTTGATATTTTAACGGTCAAATATTCATAATATTTCACGTTGAGTGGGGTTGCAATTACAATTGAAATTAACGAGATCTTATAAGGGTCGGGGTTGAATGGCTCTTAACACCGGTGATCGTGGCCACCGCAGCCACCACCATGTCGTTAACGGCCCATACCATACAACCTTGACGTTGCTAAAGTTGCTAATAACAATACCCGTAAATAGCTTTTCATGTTCAACCATTCTATTTATTGATTGAATATCTAATATTGAATGTTTAATATATATTCCTAGACCCCAGTACCAATCCAATGTCTTTCCTTTCATCATCAACTTTTCTTTTGGTTAAGGAAAATGACAACATATCGATCTTGGTTGGTTGAAATGGTTTCTTTATTATCCTTGTTTAATGACGTCTTTATTGTATTCAGACTTCAAAATATATTTTATAACAATTAATTTTTATGCTAATTTTTTTATGTACGTAACTAAATAGATTATATAAAAAAATATAAAAATTAGTATCTACATATAAAAAGTAGTATGAAGATACTAATTGTTTGTATTTTTTATTATATAATCAATTTAGTTACATATATAAAATATATGTAAATATATTTTGTTAAATTTTATATCGTAAAAAATAGTCTTCAAAATATTTAAATATACAACAACCAAAGATTAAAAAACATATGTGTAACGTGAAATTTTAATCGTTAATGATATATATATATATATATATATATATATATATATATATATATATATATATATATATATATATATATATATATATATATATATATATATATATATATATAGTATCACAATGAACACTACAAAAATAAGTATCTATAGTGACAACGATTAAAGAGACGATGCAGATTGTCGCTATAGGATGAGCTATAGGGCCGACTTGTCCTTACAATAGGGTTCACCAAATTTTTTTGACCTTCAGATTTGTAGATGACTTGGGGGGTCTGAACTTCTTAAGTGAGAAATTTCCCGGGCACCTAAAAAGTTATATGTACCACAACTCGGGTCAACTAATGAAATAATTAAATAAATTTTTTTTAAAGCTATAACTCCCTACAGGAAGCTATGTCTCATCCATCATTCACAATCGCATACCATTCAAATCGTTCTCTCTCGATGGAGCAACATCGACGTTTATCACCCCCACAATGACGTTCATCGGTTCCTTTAACGTTACCGTCCTCCGCAATATCCACCTCCTTCACTGCCTGCAACCCGTTGTCTTCAGGAGGAGAATTTGAATTTCATGTGTTGATTCCAACTCCTTGCTTTAGGCTTGGTTTTGATTACGATGACATGCAAATTTCCCTATTTCCGTCAACTACATCAATTTCCCTATTTCTAGCTTTAGGCTTGGTTTTGATTACGAGGAGAATTTGAATTTCATGTGTTGGTTCCTAGTTCCGTCAACTGCATCAATTTCCCTATTTCTAGCTTCCCCTCTCTATCCAACAACTCCCATTATCTCTAGGCATGTCTCGCTAATTATGTTATTGTGTTATTGATATTGTGATGTGTTAGTTAATTTAGGGTTCTGATTTTTGTACACACACTTCAAGAAAAGTTATTTATTTTGCACATGCTCCATCAAGGACATTACACAGGTCAGAATACATCTGCTTGCCTTTCATGATTAGATTAAAAGACAATATTTCCCCACTTAGTAGGTTTGTTATGGATTACAAGAAGATTTTGAGTGCACACAAGAGTTGATCAACAAGCTAAATGAACTATGTCACAAGTATGATTATATGTTTCCTTTTGTTTTCATAACTCCAAAGTGTACATTTAATATGCTCTAATCGTTTTCAATTGGTGTTGTTAAAATGTTAATGCAGAACCCTATGAGGCTATGGCATACATTTTATAGGCCACGAAAGCAAATAAAACTAGTAAGATCAACTAAGAATTATGTTATTCATTTCATATTCAAATGTCAATGTGTTCTAATAGTGTTATAAATGATTGTGGTTTTTAAGGACGTGAGGAGACCCTTGTGCACGAAGGTGGTGGACTTGTTAAAGGTGCAATGGCAACACCGGAAGGGTTCAGAGTAGACATGACAACCCGATGAGGATATGAGGGAGCACTATCAGAAATTATTTGTAGCAACGGATTTCGAGGACGAAGTCAGATTCAAGTGGCGGAGAGTTGTAACATCCATAATAATAAGTGTAATTAGTTTATAAATTATTGAAGAGTATTAATGGCATGAAGTGCGAGAGGTTTCCCCATGAAATGGCACGGTTGAAGTGGTGGCATATCATTTTTGTGCCCTACGATGTGGCAACCATCTGAATGAGAAAAACCTAATTTTTGGGGTTTATGACATATTTAAGGAAAATGAAGGCTAGGGTTTGCATATCCTCATCCTCCTACACCTTCCTTTCCAATCCCAATCAGATCTAGCCTCCATTGTAGATTTCTGAAGTTCTTGTTGGTGTTTTTGGCATCTTGAAGGAGAAAAAAGCTCCCTTGGCAAATAGATTCAACTTGCAAGCCTCATCATCATCTTCTATTATATTTATGGACCATTGTAAGTGTTCAAGACCTAAGCTTTGTGTTGCATGCTTCTAGATCTAGGTTCCTTGTTCCTTTTTCTTCCTTTTGTGGAAGTTTGGAGAAGTGTATTCCATAAAGTTGGTAACTTTATGGATCCTTGAGTTCCTTTTGGGTTATATGTTCTAGATCATGAGTTTTATGCTATGTTTGATCTGATGCACAAGTTTGAGCCCATATGTTTGATGTTTTGCTTAGTTTGGAAGATACATGCATTACACATGCATGTGCATAAAACACCAACTTTTATGATGATTTTGGTGTCAAAAATCTTTCAAGAAGTTATGCACTTGTGGCCTTGGTGATTAAGTGCTTAATGGTTGACTTCATGCCTTAAGTTGTCATTTAGGACCTAGTTTTAGAGATCTTGACTAATTGGAATGTCTTAATGGATAAAGTTGGAAACTTTATCCATCAAGAATTTGAGAAGGACTACTTTGGAGCTTTTGGAGTGGAACTATAACAGCTTACTCCATTAAGCTATTGAGACCCAGTTTCCACTCCATGGCATTTTGCTCTATGATTGCTTACCCATTGAGGCAGTTGAAGCCTCACGGGGTGAATTACCCTACTCATGATCTTGAGTTAGGGTTTGTGTTTTTTTCCCTCAAGATTTGGTGAAAGTATTTGTATGGGGTTAGGTGTACTATTTTTACAAACTACAAGAGCCTGGAATATCTCATGGATTAGGCAAAACTGATCATGAGGCAACACAGATGGTTAGATGTGGTGAAAGATTGTAACTGCGAGATTCTATACCATCCTGGGAAGGCCATTGTTTGGCCGATGCCCTTAGTCGTAATGCAACAAGTACAACCATCAAAGATCTATGTTTGAGGATGGTTATCGTTTCACCATTGTTAGATCTGATCAAGACGGCACAAGTAGAGGGGTTAAAGAGAGAGAATTGGATGTAAGATAGAATCAGGGGTTGGATTCCATTATCTATCAGGGATGGTTGCGGATTGTTAAATCAGTGTGACAGAGTTTGGGTTCCGGTTGTTTGTTGGGCTAGATAGACATTATTGGAGGAAGCTTATAAGTCGAAGTTTTCAATGGATCCGGGAGCCATGAAGATGTATAGAGATTTGAGAATGAGATATTGGTGGCACTGCATGAAGAGGGAGGTAGCATGGTATTGATGGGTTTTGAGCATTCTAACACTTCCTAAGTGTACATGCAACCCTAATAACCTTGGATCTATGTTTGTCTAATTATCATGCAAAGTTGAATTCCAAGGTTATATTCTTATCTAGCATACATGGGGAACATTTTTAACTTGAATGAAAGATAGAATAACTTACCTTGAACTTGCTTATGTTCCTTGAAACCTTGTGAGCCTAGCACCCCAAGTGTGATGCCTCAAATGCTTCACACAACACCAAATGCTCTTGGAAAGACTTTTGAGAGAATACACACTACTTGAAATTGGCTAAGCCCTCTAGTTTCTTATGTGTAGCCAATTTCATGGAGAATGGGACTCTTATATAGTGTTGACACATCTAGGGTTACACCATGTAAACCCTAATGTGTCATGACTCTTCATTTCCATGATCCATGGGTTTGTAACTCCCATGGAGCATCCATGGAGAACCCTATGGGTAGAACCCAACTTGATAATCCATGGAGCCTCTTAGCCCACTATACAAGATATGAATGATTTACATAATCAACCCATATATTTAATTAGTTATCCTTTGATCACTTAATTAATTCCAAATTAATTCTTTGATCAAACTAATCAAATAATATTATTAATATATTAAAACCTATAATATATTAATAATCTCCAAGTATTATTTCTCTCATTTAGTCTATCCAATTGCATGGTGCCATGCAACCCAAATGGACCATGCCGGGTCGGGTCAAGTACAAATAGAAATAGTTATGGACTTAGACACCTTATCCAACAGTCTCCTACTTGGATAAGTCTAATAACTATAACTCTAGTACTTCAGGAACCGATCGGAAATCGTAGCTCTTTCAAGGTTTCTCGGAACTGAGAAGATGATAGTACGCCATTTAAGATAAGGGATCATATAATCCTCCGTTCTAGATATCAGCCGGACAAATACATGGAACAATGTCTTACTTATTGTCCAGCAGTTTGTTTCTCGATTTCCGATTTGCTTGACAGAGAACTTAATTGAACACATCAATTTTAGTTCTGACCGGGCCCGGTACATAGGTCAAAACAAAATCATCGAGGGGCCCAGATATCAGCTTCTAATCCAAGAAGGAACAGATAAACTTCGACTCATATGTTTGTTCTACCACTCATTGAATTATACACAAAGGCACGTTTTATAACATCGAGTTACCAATGCGTTTTCGTATAATCAATGCATAACCAACTTGTAAGTAACAAATCATATCTCTAGGTTTGAAGAATTATATGATATTACCGTCTCACGATCACTCGAGATAGAATTCCATGAAGTGATTCCAGTGAGCGTGGGTTGAGTCCAATGCTCAGAACTTATGAGCACTCATGATTGTTGTAGCCTTGTCCAACACCTTAGACCTCTGCAACCAATCACGACAGTCTTGATTCATACCTACTTCCGACATATGACCAACTGTGGAGGTTTGAATAATATGTTATACCAAACAAAAATTATTCTGGAAGTCAAAACATGCAAAAGAAATATAGTAAAAGATCGACAAGAGATAGCAACACTTTACTCATAAATAAAACACCTTTTATTCATCATCTAGTGTCAATTACACTTTACAAATTTCGAGGTTATCTAACTACTAAATCTAATATCATCCTTCAGCCCTATGCTCCGAGCATGCTGGAGATGCTTAACCCGAGTCAGTCCCTTCGTGGGGGGATCTGCCGGATTCTCATCCGATGATACCCTCTTTGCCACGAGGAGTCCTTCTTCTATTCGATGTCTGATGAAATGGTATTTTCTGTCGATGTGTCTGGATCTTCCGTGATCCCTTGGTTCTTTGGCTAAGGCAACATCGCTTTCACTATCATAGGAAATTTCCATTAGCTCTTTAATAGCTGGTACAACTCCAAGGTCTCCAATGAAGTTCTTCAGCCATATCGCCTCCTTTGCTGCCTCGCTAGCTGCAATATACTCTGATTCACAAGTTGAATCAGCCACTGTCTCTTGCTTGGAACTCTTCCAAGAAATTGCTCCTCCGTTTAGGGTAAAGACCCAGCCGACTGAGAGCGGAAATTATCCCTATCAGTCTGGAAGCTAGCATCACTGTACCCTACAACTCTCAAGTCGTCACTCCCACAGAGGGTAAGGACCCAGTCCTTAGTCCTCCGTAGGTACTTGAGAATATTCTTTACCGCAGTCCAGTGTGCCTTGCCAGGGTTTGCCTGATACCTGCTAACCATGCTCAGGGAAAAGGCTACATCAGGTCGAGTACACGTCATAGCATACATGATCGATCCTACAGCCGAAGCATAAGGTATTCGACTCATTTTTGCTATCTCAGCGTCAGTGCTAGGGCTTTGTGTCTTACTCAATCTAGTGTTACTCTGGATGGGTAACTCTCCTTTCTTGGAGTCCTGCATGCTGAATCTCTTCAGCACCTTATCCAAATAGGTACTCTGACTAAGTCCAATTAGTCTTTTACTCCGATCTCTCAAGATCCTTATCCCTAGAATATAGGTAGCTTCTCCTAGGTCCTTCATAGAGAAACACTTCCCAAGCCAGGACTAAACTTCCTGCAGAGTTGGGATGTCATTTCCTATGAGTATTATGTCATCCACATACAGCACCAAAAAGCTAACTATACTCCCACTAGCCTTGACATACACGCAAGACTCATCTTCACTCCTAGGAAAGCCAAATTCCTTGACCTTTTCATCAAAGCAAAGATTCCATCTGCGAGGTGCTTGCTTCAATCCATAAATGGATTTCTCAAGCTTACACACTCTATTAGGGTACTCGTTGCTGACAAAACCTTCTGGCTGACTCATGTAAACATCTTCAGCCAACTTTCCATTAAGGAAAGCGGTTTTGACATCCATTTGCCATATTTCATAGTCATGAAATGCAGCTATGGCTAAGAGAACCCGAATAGACTTAATCTTGGCTACCGGAGAAAAGGTCTCATCATAGTCCACACCAGGAATTTAAGAGAAGCCCTTTGCAACCAGTCTATCCTTATAAGTGTGTACTTTACCATCCATGTCGGTCTTCTTCTTGAAGACCCATTTGCACCCTACTGTCTTACGACCTGGTACATTCTCAACCAAGTTCCAAACTTGATTGTCATACATGGACTGTATTTCGTTGTCCATAGCCTCTTTCCACTTGGCTGACTCAGGGCCTGCCATGGCTTCCGCGTAACTGTTAGGTTCATCCAGACCTATCAGTGTCCCATCACTGATAAGTGTATCTCCTTCTGCAGTAATATGGAATCCATAGTAATGCTCAGGAGCATTCCTAACCCTTGTGGAACGCCTCAGAGAAACAGACTTGTCAATTGGCTCAACAGGAGTTTCCTCCTCAAGTTGAGTGCTAGGGTTTGAAGTTCCTTCACCGGTTGACTCTTGAATTTCTTCAAGATCAACTTGCCTCCCACTGTTTCCTTGGCTTATGAACTCTCTCTCGAGAAAGAAAGCCCTCCTAGCTACAAAGACCACATTTTCGCTAGGTCTGTAGAAGAGGTAACCAAAGGATTGTTGTGGGTAGCCGATGAAAATACACCTCTCGCTTCGGAGTTCGAGCTTATCATGAGTCTCGCGTCTCACGAAAGCCTCGCAACCCCAAATCTTGATGTGGTCTAGTTTGGGTACTTTACCAGTCCACATCTCGTGAGGAGTTTTGGCAACTTTCTTTGTAGGGACTAGATTAAGGATATGGGCGGCAATCTCTAAGGCATACCCCCAGAATGAGATTGGTAGTGTAGCTCGACTCATCATGGAACGAACCATATCCAACAAGGTTCGATTACGCCTCTCAGCCACACCATTCAACTGTGGTGTCCTGGGAGGTGTCATTTGTGAGACTATCCCACATTCCCTTAGATAGTCAAGGAACTCTGAACTAAGATACTCACCACCACGATCGGATCGAAGCATCTTAATTTTCCTGCCCAATTGATTCTCGACTTCCTGTTTAAATTCCTTAAACCTCTCGAAAGTCTCCGACTTATGCTTAATTAAGTAGACATATCCATATCTACTGTAATCATCGGTAAAAGTCAAATAATAACGATTAGCATCCCTTGTGGCATGTTTGAATGGTCCACACACATCCGTGTGTACAAGGTCCAACAAACCTTCACCTCTCTCACAAGATCCTGTGAAGGGTGACTTTTTCATTTTTCCATGTAAGCATGATTCGCAACTATCATCTGACTTTAGGTCAAATGACTCCAAGACTCCATCCTTTTGGAGTTGGCCTATGCGTTTCTTGCTTATATGTCCAAGACGACAATGCCATAATGATGCTTTATCCAATTTATTATTATTATTAATAGAATCAATACACAAAACATTATTTCCTAAGTTATCTACAACAGATACAACTTCATACACACCATCACAAGGTAATGCTTTAAAATAAAGAACACTATTAAAGAAAGCATCAATAGAACCAACTTCATGATTAAATGAAAAGGTAAACCCTTGTTTGTACAAAGCATGAAAGGAAATAATATTTCTTGCCATTCCTAGCGAATAACAACATTTATTCAAATCTAAATTAAACCCACTACTTAGCGATAAAGTATAAACTCCAATCTTGGTGACAGGTGTAACTTTCCTATTCCCCATGATTAAGTTTATTCTTCCTTGCTCCACATTCTCACTTCTTCTTAGTCCCTGCAAGTCACAACAAATATGAATACCATAACCGGTATCAAGGACCCAAGATTTAGAATGGGGTGAGTTATTAGAGATGATAGTGTAAATACCTGCATGGTTGGGTTTAACTTTCCCATCCTTCACATCTTGCTGGTATTTTGGGCAGTTCCGCTTCCAATGAGATTTTTCATGGCAATAGAAGCATTCAGCCTCTTTTGGGTCAGATGAAGGAGTGATGGAACCTTTCTTGGTTCCACTTGAAGAAGAGCCATCAAGGGTCCGAGCCTTAGTACCCTTCGAAGAGCTCTTCCTTTTCTTCCCTCGACTTTTCCCGATTGCCAAAATTGGAGTAGAGTTTGGAGTAGGAGTGTTAACAACTGACTTCCCCTTAAGACCTATTTCTGCGGTCTTGAGAAGTCCCTGAAGTTTGCTGAGTGTGACCTCTTCCTTATTCATGTGATATGTCATGCGGAATTGATAATAGCACGATGGTAAGGAGTGCAAAATTATATCTATTGCAAGCTCCTCTGGAAAGTTCACATTATGCTTCAGCAATCGATCCACATACCTTTGCATTTTCTGCATGTGGCTCGTGCATGCTTCAGCAGATGATCTCATATCTCTCTTGTCGTGCACTTTGATGGTATCTTTCCATCAAATCTTGGTGCATTTCATAAGGGTAGAAATCCTCATAAGACTTTTGGAGTTCTGCTGTCATTGTGGCCATCATGATGCAAGCCACTTTCGTAGCATCCATTTCATGTGCCTGAAAGTCAGCGATCTCCTGGGGAGTTGCAGTGGTCTCATCAATCTCCTTAAGCTCCTTGTCAAGGACATATTCTTTGTCCTCGTAGCGGGTAATCATCCTAATGTTTCTGATCCACTCATTGAAGTTGGATCCATCAAACGTAACTTTCCCACACAAGTTCATAAAGGTAAATGAGCTATTAGGGTTAGAGCCAGAAGCAGTATTGTTTGAAGACATCTGAAAGAAAAGGACAAGACTAGTTTAGATATAAGAGAGTCCTTAATAAAACACCCAAATGTAATATTAAGGCTAGGATCCAATCACAATATAATATAACTTAGAAGAGGTATGCCGTAATCTAAGCTATACCATATTTGAAAGGTAGGTGAATGACGATTCACCAATTTCCACCACGAAAACCGAAATATTAGATATTAGGTTTTTGATTGGTTCTTAGAAATTCCTAGATTCTTTGAGATTCAATGAACTTTTCAAAGGCATGTTTCAATCTCGAGTGTGCCCTCCATGTTTTGTGACTGGGATACCGAGGATCACAAAACGAGGTGTGAAGTAACCATGCAAATCACTTGTTACCCTTAAAGTTTATTACTCAATCGATGTGCCGGTAAACCACACACGCTCCATCGATACTATAATAAACCTTAAGTTACCCTTTACCTACCTTGTTAAGTCCAAGTTAGTGTGCCGGTTAACCACACACGCTCCACCAACGACTTAAACAAAGTGTAAAGTGTAATTTCATGGATTAGCACCTTATTCACATTTTTCCTAAAGTAACTAAGATTGGGAATTTAATAAAACATTTAGTTACTTTATAATATTCATCATACTTTTAATGAGAATTTATAAGTCCTTGTCTTACCCGTTCGGCTAACGACCCTCCACCGGTCAAGCAAGCAGTGGGTGAGAGTGGACACCCATTAAGTTGCCATTTTATAGGCAACAACCTTATACCCACCTTATAGACCGGCTTCGTGAATGAGGCGTACTAGCGGTAAGACGACTTTGTTCTTATACATATATACAATTATTAAATCATAATAATATAAGTATAAGGGTTGAATTTTAACTTTTAAAATTCTAAGGGTTGGAACTAAAGTTTTAACTTGACTTTACTTGTTCCAAAACTTGAGGGCAAGTTTTGTAAACTTTCAAAACTTTTCATTTCTTGTAACTTATGAGTTTAATAGAGTAAAAAAATGAAGACTCTCCATTTTTCTAACTCTTGTGTTCTTTTAATGGTTTTTATTCCAAGTGACTTTTGGTTTTCCATAACTTGAGGACAAGTTATCGATTCCATTAAAACACATTATGATCAAGAATTAAACTACCACATAGGTTACAAATAATTCCTATGATCATCTAAACATCATAAGATCAAGAACATGAACATAAGCACTTCCATGAATCAAAACTACACTTAAAACTTTGTAATTTTGATAACTAGTTGTTGTAAATGAATTAGCAAGACATTACACCATCTAAAACAAGTTTTCAAGTACCAAAACAGTTTAGGGTAATGTTTCTAATCCATTTCCAGCAACCAAAGTCGAAATTCTGCACTCTGTCGACCCTACTCGCCGAGTGCATGAACCTACTCGGCGAGTAGGTTGAAGATACAAGTGAACTCGGCGAGTCCCCCCATGGACTCGGCGATTCCAGCAGTCAGACAGCAAGATTTTCGACTTTCTTCAACTTTTAAGCACAAATAACAAACAAACAAGCCTAGGCTCTGATACCACTGATGGGTTTTGAGCATTCTAACACTTCCTAAGTGTACATGCAACCCTAATAACCTTGGATCTATGTTTGTCTAATTATCATGCAAAGTTGAATTCCAAGGTTATATTCCTATCTAGCATACATGGGGAACATTTTTAAATTGAATGAAAGATAGAATAACTTACCTTGAGCTTGCTTATGTTCCTTGAAACCTTGTGAGCCTAGCACCCCAAGTGTGATGCCACAAATGCTTCACACAACACCAAATGCTCTTGGAAAGACTTTTGAGAGAATACACACTACTTGAAATCGGCCAAGCCCTCTAGTTTCTTATGTGTAGCCAATTTCATGGAGAATGGGACTCTTATATAGTGTTGACACATCTAGGGTTACACCATGTAAACCCTAATGTGTCATGACTCTTCATTTCCATGACCCATGGGTTTGTAACTCCCATGGAGCATCCTATGGGTAGAACCCAACTTGATAATCCATGGAGCCTCTTAGCCCACTATACAAGATATGAATGATTTACATAATCAACCCATATATTTAATTAGTTATCTTTTGATCACTTAATTAATTCCAAATTAATTCTTTGATCAAACTAATCAAATAATATTATTAGTATATTAAAACTTATAATATATTAATAATCTCCAAGTATTATTTCTCTCATTTAGTCTATCCAATTGCCTGGTGCCATGCAACCCAAATGGACCATGCCGGGTCGGGTCAAGTACACCTAGAAATAGTTATGGACTTAGAAACCTTATCCAATAGGTATGTGGTGCGGTTGTTGACTTTCTAGAAAGTCAAGGCCGAACATCAGAGACCACACGAAAAGATATAGTCGTTATCCAGTCCCATGTAGAAATGGGAGATCACCATGGACTTTATCACGAAGTTTCCAAGGATGACACATGGGGTTGATTCTATATAGATCATTGTGGATAGGTTGAGCAAAAGTCCTCATTTCATCTCTATTGTTGAGAGCATTTCCACCGAGAATTTGGCTAATATCTACATCAAGGAGGTAGTTGGTTGTCATGAAGTTCTAGTTTTAGTGGTCTCTGACCGTAATGTACATTTCACCTCTAGGTTTTTGAGGAAATTTCTTGAGGAGTTAGGTAATGAAATGCCATTTAGCACAACTTATTATGCCGATACTGACGAACAAAGTGAATAGACTATTCAAACACTCGAGTATATGCTTAGAGCATGTATGCTAGATTGGATACTTATCTTGTTGGGTTTTAAGCACTATAACACTCCTATGGTGCACATGCAACCCTAATGCTTTGGATCTAAGTGTTCTCTAGTTATACATGCAATAAAATATCCAAAGCATGAAGCCTACAACTAGCATACAATTTGATACTTGAATCATAAAAATAGATTAGATGATTACATGTTTATTGTAGGTTGACGTACTTGGCCTTTAAGAACTTAGCACCTCAAATGTGACCTCTCAAACAAGTCACAAACACCACGAACAAAGGAGGACTTTGAGAGAGAGTTTTTAGGCACCAAAATTCAGCTATAGCATCTCCAAGATCACTAGTGTGTCAATTTTGTGCATAAAGGGGTTACATATATAGTGTAGAATGGGAGAGTCACATGTAACCCTAATTCATACACTTAGGCTTATGATCCAAGACTTTTGTGGACTAACTCTATAGGGATTCTTACACAAACTTAGCCCATCATGGATCAATAGCCCAAACCATATGTATCACTAGTTTACATAATTAGTCCCCGTTAATTTAATTAGTCTCATTTGATCACTAAATTAATTCCACAATAATTCTTGATCAATACTAATTAAATAATATGCTTTCTCAATAAATATATTATACTTATAATATATTAGTAAATCATAAAGAACCTCTTTCTATAATATCCATCATATCAAATTGTCCCGGTGAAGGCAACCCGAAATAGACCATGCTACTCTTGGGTCAAGTACATACAAGTTATAGTTATGGGCTTAGACACCTAATCCAACAGTCTCCCACTTGGATAAGTCTAATAACTATAACTGCATGTACGACTTAAACACCAACTAGCAGTCGTAGCTCTTAAAATCCGCGGTCGAACTCCGATCTAGTTAATGACGCGCCCATTAGATAAGGGATCATATATTCCTCCTTTCTACAAGATATCACATGGACTAAGCCATGAATTATAATCATTCTCTCTATCCAGCTATTCTTTCCCAATTTCCAATTTATGACTACTGAATAATTGAACAAATCAAATCGGCTTGGCCAAGCGCTTAGGGTGCCATCACTAAATCATCGAGGATCCCACAAATATCACTTTTATCCCACATTGGGTAAAAGGAATGGATAAAAATCAACTCAAATGATTGCTTGTAATTTATCATCAAATCACACACAACAATATGTTTTATAACACCAAGTTACGAGTGCGTTTACATATGTCAATGTGCAACCGACTTGTAAACTGCAACTCACATGTCTTGGTTTCAAGAATATAAGATCTTATCGTCTCACAATCACTCGTGATAAAATCCATGAAGTGATTCAAATGAGCGTGGGTTTAATCCAATACTCAAATATTATTATAGGAGTACTCATGAATACTGCAGCAAGTTGTGCTATGTCTAACCCTTTAGACAATCTACAGATGGATTCATGACAGTCTTGCCTCAATACCTACTTCCAAAGTATGATCGACAGTGGATAGTTTGAATCATCTTATTATTCAGGAAGTCACAACATGCAATGTGAAACACGTGAATAATCGAATCCAATATGGTCTCAAAACTATTGAATATAAATAAAACATATTTTATTTAATCCGGTTCTAGTCCTTTTTTCCCTCTTAATGTCCTAGACATTTGGAAAATTAGAACATGAGAATATTATAGCACATGCAATCGATCCTATATATCTGAAGCATATGGGACACGATTCATAATGTCTTACATAAAGACCTGATACTTTACCTTCATATATGTCCTTGACTAAATTTGATTAAAATGTCAATCTAAGCTTTTAGATTCGAAATGAAGTATGAATTCCTCTCCTTTAATTATAGCAAAACAACCTTTCAAACCCTACAACTTTACAAATTGAAACCTTTATTTTCAATAATTAACATTGCTAACTCACAACACTTACCATAATAATTATGCTCCCACTAGCATAATAATTATTATCTTAATAGCATAAAACTTATGCTCCCACTAGCTTTGCCATGTACCCATAATCAGTTGGACTTCTAGAAATCAATACTCGTTGACTTTCTTACCAAGGCTTAAATTTCTGATACAAAATGCTTCGATAAGACTTTATCTAGGCTTCTCAAACTCATACACCTTTCCTTAGATAGCTCACATGTGTGTCTAAACAATTTTAGAACTTAGAGCAATAAGTGTCAAAGTTTTAGACCTTTTGCCATTTCTCACAATTCGAACTATGAAGAGGGATGTTGTAATTATAATCGAATTTGAGAATGCAAATATGACAATTGCTATCTCCTTAAAATCTACTTAGCGAAAGCGTTTCCTCACAATCATTTTCATGAATTGGAGAGAAACCTTATGATACTTAGATTTAATGGTGTGTGTGTTCCTATCCATGTGAATTTGTCACAACCATAGTCACAAGATAAGGTTAGTGACAAATCCAAACTCATATGGAGTGAACTTGTTCAATGTTGATCTCTTTCCACCTACCATTGCTTGCAAGTTGTTATGCTAACAATTGAGCACTCATAGAACTCACACACATAGTCAATTATAACTGAAATGGGCACAAAAACAAGAATATGTCAACACGATAGGTTACAAACCTCAAGTCGTGCGCTAGTGATTAATAATAGGTTTACCATTGATTATGTCTTGAAACTTTTCATGATCTTTAAGACTCCCACTGACCTGTTGACATATAAGATACTCTTGTCCTTGACAAACAAATATTCAAAAGTTAGTGCGAATTCTTATCAAGAATAACACTTCATATAATTGGTCTTAGTTGGTCTTTGTTTTATCAAAGATATCACAACTTACCAATTTCAAATGTACAAGGGTAAGAAAAATTTTATTCTAAATTTGATAAGTGTTATAACCTTTCTTAAGATTATGTCACTCAAGGCTCGATCTTGGAGTAGAATCTAAGACTTGATTTTGGAATGAAGTATGATTCACCTTTTGATTTAACCATTTCAACAATTCCCGATTCCTCTTCTTATCCATACAAGTGCACTTACAAGATCAACTGTGATATGGTTCCATAATCACTAAAATGATCATAAAACACGATACTCAAGTATTCTCCCTTCTTATAAGATTGGAGAAACTTTTATCTTTCTGCCTAATTTGATTCTTCTTATTCATTCTGCTATACATTGAAATTTTTTCAATGATTTAGAATTACACTTAATCTTGTAAGTATAACCATATATACTAAAATTTTAGTAAAACATAACGAATAGTCTTATCGTTCTTTGTGGTGGACCTAACCATCGCACAACCAAGTGTACCCGATCCCCTACTCCTTCACTTGACTCACATATACATATGAACAAGGAATTAGTCTTAATTTGCCAAAGACGAAGGTTGTCATTCATCATACAATACAAGTTGCATGATTCCAAGTTTCTACACAACTGAGACTTGGTGATGAGAATCTTTCCTTATTTGGTAAATTATGATAGTATCACAAACGAAACAGTCAAATCCATTTTCAATATTGCTAACAATGTATAAACACCAAATTTCACAAATGCCATTCCAAGGAAATATAAAACAAGATAAAATTCAAAAATTATCTTTATTTATAAAATGCGGATAAATTTATCCTTATAAATGAAAACTATGTTACTACATATTCCTAAGCAATTTATCATAACTCCTAGCGTCAACTCAAAAATCCAATCATCGAACCATGCGATCGAAATCCATCTCTTTGCGATAAGAGTCAACATGCTTTTCCTTTAAGCTTCATTTGATCCTACAAAACATGAAAATGTAATTTTATCACATCATGTATTAAGAATCTCCAAATATGAACTTAATTGAGTTAGATAGTTGACTTACCTGAAGCAGAGTCATACATTTTGACTTTACCATCCTTGTGGTCCTTTAGGTAGTCAGGGCAGCTTCGCAACCAATGCCCCTTCTCTTGGCAATAGAAACAAACATACTCTTTTGGAATGGTACACGCGACAATGTCAGACTTAGCCTTTCCCTTTCCCTTGGAAGGAGAAATATTTTCTGGACTTCCAATGTTTCTATTGTCAATGTCCATGGATGTTTGGGAAGTAGATCTTCCAATCAAATTTGCTTTACTGGTGCGCCAAATCATTGCTGATTCAGTAGCAATTAGCAAATAGGTAAGATTGATAAGGGACATGTCGCAGTCTGTTATATAGTAATCTTTAATGAACTTACTATATGACGTAGGAAGTGACTAAAGAACCCAGTCAACAGCTAACTTCTTCGACACAATAACTCCTAAGGCTCCCAACATGTCAATGTGTGACTTCATCTCCAAGAAATGTGCACACACAGACCATCCATCTTGGTGTTTGCTAGCCAATAGGGATTGAGTGACTTTGAACTTTTCAAGTCTTTGCACTTGTGGGTTAGGGAGAATTATTGGAGGTGGTGGAGGAAGTGAAGTGTGATATTGAGGAATATCATGTTCATGTGGAAAGCTTTTTCCAAAAGATTCGGGAAGACCATAATTGTCTGAACAAGACATCTACATGGGAGAAATTCAAGTTAGTTGATTTAAGTCCTTAATATAACACCCAACATGAAATACTAAGGCTAGGACCCAACACAATATTTTACAATTCGGAACAGGGATGCCGTAATCCAATTACAACATATTTGAAGGTAGATAAATGACGATTTATGAATTTCCACCATGAAAAACGAAAAATAATCTTAGGTCTTAAATGAATTGAAATTTCTAGATTCTTTGAGATTCATTAAACTTTTCAATAGCATGTTTAATTCTCGATTATGCCCTTCAAGTTTGTGACTAGGATGTCGTTGATCACAAACAAGGTGTGGAAAACAATGCAAATTAGCTTGGTACACTTAATGTTACAAATCATCCAATCAATGTGTCAGTTAACCACACACGCTCCATTGATCCATGATTAACACCGAGCTACCCATTTCCATCATTCATTAGTCCTATATTAGTATGCCGGTTAGCCACACACACTCCACTAACGACTAATAAGGTGTAATGTGCAATTTCATGGGTTAGCATCAAATTCACATTTTTCCTAAATAACTAAGATTGGGAATTTATAAGTGTTTAGTTACTTGGTATTTTTATTATACTTTTAATGAGAATTAATGTCCTATCCTACCCGTTCGGCTAACGACCCTCCACTAGCCAATGAAGCAGTGGGTGAGAGTGGACACCCATTAAACCACCATTTTATAGGCAATAACCTTATACCCCCTTATAGGCAGTAACCTTATGGAAGTCAATAAAACATTTAGATCAATTCCAAAAATTAAAATTATCATATAATTCATGATTTATCTAACCTAACTCATAGCAAGGCAATTCATATCAAATCATACAAATAATTATCTTATATCTTAAAATTTGACAATTTTCCTTTAATTGGATGAGGATCATCAATACTAATCCAATTTTGTGGTAATGATCCTAATCCAATTTTGGTAATGATCCTAATCCAATTTTGGCCAAAAACTCGAAATTCTACAGCCGGAAGCCTCTACTCGATGAGTGCATGATCATGAATCGTCGAGTTGCCCTTTTACTGAGTGGACTCGTCGATTCAGTTCATGGACTCGGTAAGTTCATTAGTCAGAGGCTAGAAAATCAGTTTTTTTAGCTTTGAAAATTAACAAGCATCAAATATAATAGAAAACAATCTTAGGCTCTGATACAACTGTTACGTTTTAAGCAATATAACACTCCTATGGTGCATATGTAACCGTAATGCATATGCAACCCGTAATGGACCATGCTACTCTCGGGTCAAATACATACCAATTATAGTTATGAGCTTAGACACTTAATCCAACATATCTTCCATTGGCCGAGTCTCTTATAACAACAATTATACCGCCAGTATTGTTCGACCTCCCTCCAAGATGTTGTATGGGAGGAGACATCAGACCCCAGTTTGTTAGGGCGAGGTCAGACATCGAGTCTTAGGAATACCGAGGAGTGTTCAAGACTACTATGATGATACAACAAGTGTGAAATCGGTTGAACACTAAACAAAGTCGCCAGAAGCGTTATGCTAACCAGTAACGTTCGAAACTCATGTTTCAGGTCGGAGATTTTGTGTTTCAAAAGGTGTCCCCTTTGAAAGGTTTCATCCAGTTCTAGAAGCGGGGAAATTTAGGCCCCATATATATTGGGCCCTTCGGAATTGTTGCCCAGTTGGGCAAGGTTCGGTATCGGTTGGATCTCCCTGATGAGCTTAATCAAATCCACAAAACTTTTCATTTCTTTTAACTACGAAACTGTTTGGCTGATGATTCCATAGTGGTTCTCTTAGACAAAATTCAGGTTGATGAGCGCCTACATTACGTAGAGAGAGCAATTATGATCCTCGACAGGATGACAAAGATCTTTCACAACAACGTCGTGGGATTGGTAAAAGTGAAATTGCAGCACTAGAAGGGTTTGGATTGGATATCGTAACAAGAGGAGAAGATGAAGGAGCATTACCCAAAGTTATTTACAATAGTGGACTTCGAGGACGAAGTCTGATTCAAGAGTGGGAGAGTTGTAACATTCAGAATTCCAGGTATAATTAATTTATAAATTATTCATGAGTTTTAATGGCTATAACGTCGGAGATGTGTCCCCACGACGTGGCATGGCCGAAGAGATCGCGAATCAATTTTGTGCCCCACGGAGTGGCAAATATTAGGCCTCGACGTGGCAGTTATCTGAAGACAAAACCCTAATTTTTAGACTTTAGTCCCTTTTTATGGAAAGTGAGCATTAGGGTTTTCACACCATCAACCTCCAACACCTTCGTTTCTAACCCCAATCAGATCTAGCCTCCAATTGTTGAGTTCCTGAAGTTATTGTTCCTGTTGTTGGCATCTTGAAGGAGAAGGAAGCTCCATGCACTCATAGATTCTGCTTGCAAGCCTAATCATCTTCTTATAGCACATTTATGGACCATTGTAAATGGTCAAGATCTAAGCTTTATGTTGCAAGCTTCTAAAACCAGGTTTCTTGTCCCTTTTTATTTATGTTGTGGATTTTTGGAGGAATGGATTCCATAAAGTTGGCAACTTTATGGATCCTTGAGGTCCTTTTGGGGTTATATGTTCCAGATTTAGAGTTATATAATGTATTTTCTCTCATGTACAAATTTAAGATCGCATCATCCATGCTTTGACATAGTTTGCAAGAGACATGCATTGAACATGCATGTCCATAAAGCGTCCATTTTTATGATGATTTGGGTGCATGAAATCATTCTACAAGTCATGGTGTTATGACCTTGTTTATTAAGTTCTTAATGGCTAAGTTTAAGCCTTAAGTTGTCAATTAGGACCTAGGTTTTGAGATCTTGACTTATTAGAATGTTGTAGTGGATAAAGTTGGAATTCTTATCCATCAAGACCTTGGGAAGGACTAGATCTAGGCTTTGGATATATTCAAGTGGAAGGAAAACAACTTAATCCATTAAGCTATCGAGATCCAGTTTGCATGTTGTGACATTTTGGCCACCACGACGTGGCTACTAGGGGATGTCCGACTATTTTTTCGCTATTCGACTACGACGTTGCCAATAGGAGGCCACAACGTGGAGACTCATTGAAGTTGACTTTATGGATTGGTTGACTTTTTCCCATTTAGATAGTTTTAGAAGGTGGACTTACAGTTTAACTTGTATGGTTTATCAGGAGGTGTATAACATCTGATTCAGTAATGTGAGAGATGTTAGTTGTTGACTACGTCTGCAAGGTGAGTCTTCTCACTATATTATGTAGGTTGCTATATTGTCTTTCTGACTCTTGCATGAAAGACGGTGGTTGGACAACACATGTATGAAAGTTTATGGTTGGATCATAACACATGTATGAAAGTTTATGGTTGGATCATAACACCTATATGAAGGAATGTACTTGGATCACAACACTTGTATGAAAGACAATGGTTTGATCACAACACTTTTTTTATCTTTATGACTTGCATGTAAAACCATAATTAGATCATGACATTTAGGCTACGATTAAGATGTAGTTTGAAAGTGACTATAAGACTATTGTTGGATCATATCATTAACCACTACAAGAAAAATACCCTTTAATGACACTCGTTGATTTAGGATACTCGTTTGTGTGTGTTCTTAAAAGTAGTGTCAGCCTTCCAAAATTTGAAGGATAAAGGATACGCATTTCTGCGTGCCCTAAAATTATTGTCCCACAAAAAAAAATTACAAACACGGAGGGCACCTAAATTAAATGGGTGTCGTCTATAAATGTCGCCTTATATTTTTTCATTTAAACACGCGTTTTTAAAGAGGGATCCTCTAAAATTAGAAAATTCTTAAATTTTGAAGCAAGCTCCTTATCTCTCATAAAATCGCACAGAGAGACATTTTCTCCCTCCTCCTTCTCTCTAACCCTAGACACAACCACCATGAATTCACAACGATGTCTTCCTTCTTCCTTGCTCTAGATTTGTGAGTTGTGACCTTCTTCGAAGCTATCTTATCCTCCCCCACCTGGTACTACCACACTCGATGAAACCCTACCGGCCCAAAATCATCAACAATCAATGCCTCCATCAACCAGTTAGGGCTTTTATGGGAGACCTCCACAAAATTAATCAAGTTTCATCCTAATAGTGTTGGAGACTCCTTACGCTCTCACACACCTATGCCGACGACCGCGACTTCTTACACTCGCGATGTTGGCGATTGGGGTTCTAAGTCCTGGATCCACCTCCTGTCAACCCTACTCCATCTACTATGGGTACCAGGACCGACCCACTGTGCTCAAATCCCTTAATTTCGTATCTGATTGGCTTGGGCAATGACCGAGGGCATCATTCCTGAGGTCCATTCTTTCTCTCTCTCTCTCTCTCTCTCTCTCTCTCTCTCTTTCTCTCTCTCTCTCTCTCTCTCTCTCTCTGGAAAACAATAATCACCCTTCTGGTTTTCTGTACCAGGTTCATCTGCTCTTGCCTTTGCTCCTATCTTTGATAACGTAAGTATCTGCACACATGATTACATCTAATGGTCGGAGTTGGCGAAATAACGGCGGCAGCTGAAGTGCGTTCTCATGGCGGAGGTTCAGGATGTTCTCTGGGATCTTGCACCATGAAGCTTAATGCAACTACAGAGATGATGCCTGTGACATGGCCAACCTTTGCAGATATGCATCCTTTTGCTCCTACCCAACAGGCACAGGGGTATCAGGTAATCAAATCTTTCTAATTTTGACTTACAATTCCAAATTATATTTTTGTTGACTTTTCTTTTTTAAGCTGAGAGCAACATAAAAACATATCTTGCAGGAAATGTTCAAGAATTTGGGGGACATGCTATGTACCATAACCTAATTTGACTCTTTCTCTTTGCAACCAAATGTTAGAGCTGCTGGAGAATATGTTAGGTTGATGGTTATCCGAGCTTATCATATGGTATTCTAAATTATACCCTTATATATATATATATATATATATATATATATATATATATATATATATACATATATGAGGAAACATAATGAGGGTCGTGATAATCACAGCCCTAAAGAGTTGATTAATTCCCATTTACTTAATGAGGGCTAGAACCCTAATTTCTTTTATTCCTAGCTGTATTTTGAAAGGTTTTTTTTTTAATCAAACGTTGTTGCTGTTAGTCCGTCTCTTATTTTCCAAATATGATTCAGTTTCTGTCTTTGTTATGTGATTTTGGTAAAACTTTCTCATTTTATGTAGCTACTTATCTTCTTAAACTATAGCCTTATTTCTACATAATATATATATATATATATATATATATATATATATATATATATTTTTTTTTTTTTTCTGGAAGCAGTTAACAAGTTCGATAATTGGAGCTCAGGATTCATCTTAAGTTAAGAGGGGGAGAGGCCGAGGGGCGTCGGTCGATTTTAGGACCTTTAAAACCGATCGATAAAATTCAAATATTTGAAATGCTTGTCATGTTTGTTTCTTCATTTGAGAGCAAGACAAGAAAATGGGAGCAAGAGAGGATATGATAAGAGAAAACTTTGAATTTAAGGTTTATGGGAGGAACCCTAGGAAACGACAGAAAAAAAAGTCCAAGGTAATCCAAAACCAATCAATTGTATGTGCTTATTTATTCAAGTGTGAGCAAGGCTGCAAAAATATATTTCTTTCAGAATATGTCTGGCAGCACCAGCAAATAAGTTAAGAGAGACTCGATAATAGGCCATCAGGAATTCACCTGGTAATCTTTCTTCTTTCCCACTTCTTCCTAGGTCCTATATAAATGAAATTTATACATATCTCTTAGATTTCGGCCACATTCAGGGCATATTTGTAAATAATTAAAAATTCATATTTCCATTACATTCGTTCTCATACCTCTTCCATACAAACAAAATGCCATCAATGTCATAATTTCATGACTTTTCAAATTTAATTAAGAAAAGTGTAAATGCTACAAATTTCTTCATATAGTGACCTATGTGCAAATTTACCAAGGACACCATTACCAATTCAAAATATTGCTATTTATTTCCATTTTCTCTTTATCATGGTAAAACCAAAAATCCGAAACAGTGGTTTCCTTTCTCTTTCGTGATAATCACGACCCTAAACATAATGAGGGTCGTAACAATTTTGAACCATGTAACTTGGTTGACCAAACTACCCCTATACCTCCTTTTCTGTTTTCATCAGACTGAAGATATGACTTACTGCATACTTTTATGCTATTCACTACTTTTCAGACCTGTAGCTACTCTTGGTTATTGCTTTCCAAAACTTTCTTATTTCCGCCTCTAGCTTACATGAACAAGATTGAAGACAAGACCAATATGCCCCTGATATACATTTGGTCTGTTTTCTTCGGTTTCCAAGACATGATGAAAAAAAAAATTATTTGAAAAGTCCATAGCATAAATCAGAAAATACCCATAATACCCTTGTTAGCCTATAACTTGTTTTTGTCTAGACCTGAAAGTACCAAGCACGTGAAGATCAAGTTAGCTTTCCTTTGTTCAGACCCATGTTAGCCCTTTATATGGATACAATAAGACAAAATTTGACTTTTGATCACATATTTACTTTCCTTTGTTCAGACCCATGTCATGCCAACAATGTTTTGCTTTGATTCCATTCCTTGAATAAACAAATCAGTGCATCCTTATATCCTTATATATTTATCCTGTTAAGGAGCACATTATTTTCAAGGTCCTGTATCCAACATTAACAGATTATGATATTTGATATTACATTTATGAGTTTCTGAAGCTAACTTTATCTTTATCATGGGATTTGGTGAGAAGGGTAAAATGGTAAAATTTTTGAAGTTGGTACTAGTCTCTTATGTCGGGTTGCAGGCATTGGATTATTGTCACTCACAAGGAATCGAGCACAGAGATGTTTATCCTCATAATGTGATGATTGATCATGAATTGAGAAAACTCATATTGATTTGCATGTTTGCAGGAATGGTATATTTTTTAGAAATATGGAGCCTCAGTTGCATGTTTGTAGGAATTAATGGTATATATTTTTTTTATATTATACTGCTGACATCGCATTATTTTTAATAAATTCAGCTCAACAGTTTAACTTTTGATGCAGATATTTCGCAAGGAACCTTTCTTTTATGGGCATGACAATCAGGATCAGCTTGTGAAAATTGCTAGGGTAATATTTTTTTTTTCTTTTAAAAAAGTAGTAATGCAAGAATTAATAATTTAATAAAGTTTGTGAACTGAAAATAAGTGCTTGAGACTGATGAAATAAAAGCATATTTGAACAAATATCAGTTACAACTTGAACCTCAGCTTGAAGCTCTTGTTAGAAGGTAATGTTTAATCTTTAAAAAACTAAAAACTTATAATATTAAGATTTAATCGATATCATATACTAAAGTACTATATTATTTTGTCATCAGGCATAGTAGGAAACTCCTTCTCTATGATCATTAGGATAGGCTCACAACAAAAGAAAGGAAACTCCTTCTCTATGATCATCAGGATAGGCTCACAGCAAAAGAAACAATGGTTACGTTACTTTTATTTTTGTTAATTTTTTTAATATAAATGTTTATTTAAAAAACCTAATTTTATAAAATCATGAGTAAATATGACAAAGTATATATTCTTTTATTGGAATAGGCACACCCTTATTTCATCCAAGCGAGGGCTGCATAAAACAACAGGACACAGTAAGTGTGTGTAGGTTGGGTTGAATGAATGCGTCGTAAAAGGCTGTTTCTGTAGTAGTGCTTCCATCACTTGAGGTAAGTTCAATTTTAAATCATTATTTTACTATTAAAGCTAAATAAATATGTTGTCACACAAACATGCTTAAAAGGTTATATATATATATATATATATATATATATATATATATATATATATATATATATATATATATATATATATAGTTGTTAGGTTTTATTTGACACCCATACTTGTTGGGTTGATTTACATAAAGAATGAACTTACTTGTTCCATGGTTATTCTTTAGAGGTGACAATGTTGAGCTTCGTCTTGCAGCTTGCCTCATGGAAGCCGTTGGAGAGTTTCAATTATAATAAAGACGAGATAAACCAGGTCCAAATTTGCCATCTAGGTGCAGTTTGTTATTATTCTATTAGTGATTTGAAGCATGGAGTTGATGCCTCCTGCAAGTGAAGTTACTTAGTTGGAATTTGATGTACATAGTAGATTAGATGCAAATTTATATATTATAAGAAATAGAATTGTATGACATTAAATTTATGCAATGGATTCTATTTTTTGTATATGATATTTTATTTTCTATTATGAAAAATTAAATACAAATTTAATTTGAAAATAAGTAAATCTATAAAGAATATATTTTTTAAACATTTAAAATTATGATACGCAAAAATGTGTGTCATCTTCATTTATGACATGGCCTATGTTGACAGGGGCTTTCTTGATACGCATTGTGAGTCATTAACACGTGCGTCGTAAGGTTACGACACGCGAATGCGTGTCGTCTTCCTTTATGACAGGGCTTTCCTTGACACGCATTGCGTATTGTAAACGCGTGTCGTAATTGCGCGTCGTAAATGAGCGTCGTAAATGTGCGTCGTCTAATAGACGATGCGCAAAAGCACGTCGTCTAATAGACGACGCGCAAAAGCACATCGTCTCTCTTTATGACAGGGCCTTCCTTGACGCGCATTTGCGCTTCATCTGAGCCTTTTACGACGCGCAATGAGCGTCGTAAAAGGCTGTTTTTCTAGTAGTGAACATAAGGGTTGAATACACCCCCAGGGCTAGGCCCACTGATATGTGTGGTATGTTGTATTTTGAGGGACTCATTAAGCTTTGTTCTTATGTTTTTGTGGTTTGAATATTTTCGTGTACTTTCAATTCCAAAGGGATGGGCCAGACTTGACTCCACAACATCCCCTAAAGATTTTACTGCAATAATTATTATCATTTCACAGTAATGGTTAAAATACATTTTTACGATGATTGACTTTGAACAAACGTTGTATGGATTTGGTGGTTTCAAAAATAAAATTTTTATTAGTATTTTGGATGTTTCACAAGAATTATTTTCTACATTTAAAATAAATTGCATATATTGTAGTTGTATTCAAAATTAGGAATTGGTATTCTTATTATTTGCATAGTTTTAACAGGTGTATTCAAATAGAATGTCTTAAGCTTGCCTTTAGAGAAAGAAGTGATCAAACAAGAGGTGTTGGAAGAAAGGTGAAAAATGTAGCCAATGTTCCTATCTCAAAAGCCAAACTCCCAACCACAACAATTTCAATGAAAATGAAGAAGGTGAAAGTGATGACTAAGAAAATAGTTCTAATGAATTTGATTAAATGATAGATTGATTGTGTTGTATGAAGCATCTAAACAATTTCAAATTAGGTTCTTCGGTTTTGGTAAACCAGTTCTATAAGATATATTAAAACTTTTGATTTATGATATTCGAAATATTTTAGAATTTAATTTACCATTTGTCCTATTTTATGTAAAAAATTTTGCGAAATTAAACAAATATGAGGAAAAAGAAGCAAATTGTGTCCAACACCTATGGCGACGACAATTCGTTGCTATAGGTGTTCCTATATGGATGAGTTGTTGTATCTTTAGGTGTACCTATTGCGACAAAGGCTTTGACAATGACTAAATAAGGTGAATCGACCAAGGTAAAGCGACGATGCCTATGTTGAGATGTCATCCCTGACATTTGTACACTACAGTGACGACTTTGTACCCTACAATGACCATTTTTGTCGTCCTTATACATCTTTATTCTTGTAAGTATGCAGGAAGATGATAAGAAAAAAAAATCGAAACATATTTGAAGTCTCTTTTTATTAGCCCTCACATTATGGATGATCTTCTATGTGTGCTTATAGTTTTGATGTTTGTTTTTTCTTTCATTTCTTTTACGATTGATATGAGAATACGGCGTATTATCTTATGTTTATGAAAGCTAAAATTTCAACTTTTCTGTATAGTAAATTTATCATGGAGTCTTTGCTTGGAAAGTAGTTTAAGCTTTATTGAAATATTAAAATTAGATCAAACTTCTAAATGCTAATTACAAATTCACACACACATGTCCCGTTATGTAGGAATTTTTTAGTGGCACCCTATTAGAATATGATAGTGTGTTTTTAGCCTTTGTTTAGCTCTATGTACTTTTTGTTCGATCACATTGTAATGTGTAGTTTTTGTGTTCCTTTGTTTTACCTAATTTAGACTTTCTGTATCCATCTTGAATAAAAATATTCTTATCTTTATTATCATGAAACCTTTCTCCAATGTCGTGGGGCATTGGGATATGACGTGATGTAACTTTTCATGGGATATGACAGGATGTCACTTTCCTCATTTGTAGGTTATCTAAATCATGATTACAATAAGACAAAATTACATAATAGGTTTTTATGTATATTAAAAATCAAAAACTTAGTCTTTATTAATTATTTTAAAGCATATTATTCATGTGGTTTGATACATTTGCATTAATGATATTTTTGCTAGCACTATCATCCGTTAGTGTGAAAGTAATTACATTTTTTAAAATAGTGAAGTCTGAGTTTTTATGTAATTTTGTTTATATTTTATGTTTATCAGTTTGTTGCTTTTCCACCATTTTTACCTTGTTATCACCCTTCATTTTGTAAACATTAATACTTTAATAGTTATCCCTCCGAGTATATATATATATATATATATATATATATATATATATATATATATATATATATATATATATATATATAATTTTTCATATTAATTTTCGTTAGTCAACCTAAGAACACGTGATTAATGTTTCTTCATAATTTTAGAAGATCCGTTCATTAATTTTATTTTTAAAAATACTTGTTTTTTATGCATGTGTCAATTTAAATTCGAGTTTGTTTACGTTTCGACATAATTTGTGTACATTTTTTTGTTTAATTTTATCTACGTTTCATACGTTTAAGTCGGGTTACATATAATCACTTGTGTTTGTTAAATAAAAAAATTTATTATATTCGAGTTTGTCTATGTTTCAACGTAATTGTTTTTTTATGTTTTTATGCTTATTTTCGTTTCCTACATATTAGTCGACTCAGATGTAAATTTTTTTTATTTATTAACTTAAACAAAAACTAAATTTTACGTTCTTATTTTTATCTGTGTCGATATAAATTCAAGGTGATCAACATTTCAATGCAAATTTAATAATTTTGTTCATTAATTGAAAAAAAAAACTTACTTGCTTTTTCTATTTACGTGTCGACATAAATTTGGTTTCGTCTAAGTTTTGACGTAATTTTTTTATGTTTTCGTGCATATTTTTTTGTACTAAGAAAATAAGCACACATAAAAAAAATAAGCACATACATTAAAATAAGCACAAAATCATTAAAAAAAAATACATTATATCGTAGATGACCTCGAATTTAAAATAACAAACACAAAAAAAAGTAAGCCTTTTTTTTAATTAATGAAATAAAATTCTCAATTTACGTTGCATACATCGAAATGTTGACCATCTCGAATATATAGCGACACATATATAAAATAAACATAAAAAAATTGTTTTTTTTTTATTTTAAATTTAACAAAGGAAATGTATTATATGGGACCTGAACTATACATAGAAAAATGTACATAAAGTAAAACACAAAAACATAAAAATAATAATAATAATAATAAGTTAAAAAATAGATGTGACATCTCCTAATTTTCAGAACCCAAAAAGAACTTTCTCTACCCTTTAAAAAATCATAAAACTTTATTTGGAGAATGTTCCATTATATCAAAATCTTTTTTAATACAGGTAATTGTCTCAAATAAAATCCTAAGGATGTCATGAATCGATATAATACACAAGTTACAATGTAAAAACCTAATGTTCATGAACATTATTGCATGTTGTCTCTTATCCACTCAGCATCCCATTGAAGTTCCAGCAGCGTAATCATCGATATCTATGATGCATACAGACCGAGTGGGTAAGATTGGGAAACTGGGTGACATACATAGAGATTTCAATCCAACAATATTATTATGATAATATTTCTTAATTCTCAAACCTACAAAACCAACTGTTACCAAACAATATAGATATAACTCAAACATGAGTATCTATAAAACCTTACACTCATACATACCCATCTCAATCGATCCTCATAGATCCTAGTCCACGATTATCAAGGAGAATTATCTCACCTATTGAATCGTTTAGAGTAAGGGTTTGATTACACAACTAGGAGCTTCTTGCTAGATGTAAGTAATAAAGGTACTTTTGCCATCAGAGTATTTGATGAATATGGTATCCCATTACATCAACATATGTGGGTTATGAACCCAAACTAGAAACGTAACTCACAACATTGTCTAAAATGATCAAGTGTTGTCATCTTTCTCTGGGTGACGACCAAACATATCGTTATAGTTGCCTGATCTGGGCCCATCATTTCTATTGATCCAAAAAGAATACTATATTGTACTCAAGTACATAATTTGTACATCAACACCTGATAGTTTAACAGAAAAGATCTAAACTATCTATTCCTAACTTACACACATTTTGAATGAGACCACCGAATATCAAACTTATTTGAGCTATGTATCTATAATAGTCTTATCTCCTTAATGGGAAAAACTACAATGCTCGTAATCAACATCTAATACTAACTCTTATATAGAAGCATATTTGGTTCGTATAACATATATCATCAAATATGAATTTAACAGATATTCCAAGCACTAAGCATATAGTTAACACATACACTCTCGACATATATTTAATACTTTAATTAATACTTGTATTAAAGTCATGTTCATGAAAGGGACTATGTTCTCACCTGACTTAGGTGGAAAACTAATGGTTTAGGCAGCACTTTGCCTAACATCTTAGTTTTTTATTTAATATGACCTAAGTATGAACATCACTAATTCTTAGTCTTATATTCCTTGTGACTATAATCACGATAATCTAGATTCCTCAATAATCCCAATGAATACTTATCTATAGATGATAAGGAACGACCAAGTAATATCATATTGGATGTAAGGTTAGTTTGGTATACAGAGTATACTCTTTGGAAATCCCACTTGAAACACCTCACTAAATTTAGCCTGGATCTTTCCCTTAAGTAGATCAACAAATATTTTGACTTGGAATCATTAATAAATCTTATCTAAAGATTCATAATAACTACTATGAGTATAAATATAAGTCACACTTGAAGCATCTTAAGTGCACCTTAACTTACACGAATTTGTAATGAAAATATGAAATTTTGTAGGTAGAAATTTGAAACCAAAGGCTCTATTTCACAAGGATATCTAGAGCTTCAGAACCTAACTAAGGTGCTTAAAAGTCTGGAAAAGTTAGACTCAAGGGTGGGAAAAACATATTAAAGAGAAAGAGACATGAAGTGTGAGAGAAATTAAAACAAATGAGCTGGTAATTATAGGAGTAAAGGGGCACGAAACGCCTCCTTCTAGGTGCGCCGCGTTGAACAGTTGATGTTGGTCCTCTAGCATTGTGATATGTTTCAAAATCTGCCTCAATCGCGTCTTCTTGTTAGTACGCACCACGTACGCTTTCTGTGTATGCGAAAATTTAATGTTTTACAAAAATTCATATCGATGAGTATTACAATCTTCATTCAGACTCTGTCGACTAATTATCAATTTATATTTAAAGTTATATTTTTTGTAACATCCCAAAATATCAAGAGTAGAGTTGAAGGGCTAAAAGAGTAAATTGGGAAAGAGCGACTCGGCGATTCCATGAGTGGACTCGGCGAGTAGAGTCGCGGCTTGGTCGCGTGTAAAGTGGCCGACTCGGCGAGTCAGTAAGATGGACTCGGCGAGAAGGCGCTGAGTGGAGAAAACCCTAATTCTCGGGGGTTGAGCCCTATATAAAGAACATAACATCCATTTCCTCAGCCTCCTTACTCATCCTCAAGTCCAGAAACCCTAACCTTCGTGTGTGAGTCGATCAAGTGCATTTGGAAGCTTGGAGAAACAATTGTTGAGGAAATCTTGAAGGGTAAGAGGCTTGGAGCAAGGGGCTTTGCTTGGATTCGAGTTTCATTGCAGTTGGGGCGTTCCTTTGAGGTAATATCTCGTTTTTGAGCTGCTATTTCTTAGATGCATCATTTTGGGGGTGTTAGAGATCATATCTTTGGATGTATTGGAGTTTAGAGGTTAGATCTGAGGTTGCTACCTCAGATCTGGAATGGAAAAGGGTTGGAATGCATGAAAGTCCCTGTTTGTGAGTGGTTGATGGAGCTATCTTGTCCCAAACCCAAACCCTAGAGTGAAAACGCATAAATCTCTTTGGATTCACGTAAAGTTTGCCACTTTACCTGATGGATGGGTTGTAGGAGGCTAGATCTATGTTTTGGATCAATTGCATGGCCTGGAATGCTTCTGAATGGATTCAGGCCGGTGGTACTCGGCCAGTCACATGGGTGGACTCGACGAGCTGCTTGAAGATGAGCTGGGACTCGACGAGTTGGAAGAACAACTCGGCGAGTTGGATGAAGATGGCCTGGAACTTGGCGAGTTGTATGAACAACTCGGCGAGTAGGTTGAAGATAGCCTTAGACTCGGCGAGTCTGTTATTGGACTCGGCGAGTCTTGTCGAAGAGTCCCAATATTTTCTGGTTGAGTCGAGAATCGGCGAGTCAAGGGATGACTCGGTGAGCTGTGTGCGAGTGGACTCAGAGTTGTGGAACTCGGCGAGTCTCGAGGTGACTCGGCGAGTTGAGTCGCGGATTGGGGAAGTTCTGAACATGGGGACTCGACGAGTCGACGGGTTGACTCGGCGAGCAGGGTCAACCAGGAGGGTTGACTTTAACTGAGGACTTTGACTTTGACCAAGAGTTGACCGTTGACTTTTAGGTTTTGGTCAGCGATGTGGCCTTTAGGCCAAGAGAGGGGTAAAATAGTCTTTTACCCTTAAGAGGGTGCCATGAGAGGGGTGATTCTAGTCTCAAGAGTTATATTCATGAGAGTATTTGCCTTACGTGTTAGGCGGTGGCGAGTTCGAGATTCAAGTGTCGGGATATCTGGTTTCTGCTTGCCAGGTGAGTCTTCTCACTATACTTTACCTTGAGTAGGTAACCAGAGTTATGTGACAGAGTATTTGTATGCTATGTATGTTATGTGTTGTACTGCATTATTTCTATGTGATTTATGCTGTGCATGTTTACAGAGTTAGAACCGGAAGGTTCACAGAGTTAGAACCAGAGGGTTCACAGAGCAGGGTCCACGGACCCACAGAGTTATAGCCTCGAGTGGCTAATATGTGTTATGTGTGGTATTTTGGGGAACTCACTAAGCTTCGTGCTTACAGTGTTTGTGTTATGTATGTGTTTCAGGTTTCTTTCAGGATCACGGGATGGCACTGGCTTGATTGTACACACCAGAGAAAGAGTCATGCTTTGAGGGTCATGGTTTACTATGCAAGTGAAAATGGAGTTATGTTTTGTAATTCAATTATGAATGAGCTTTTAAACAAGTGTTTCTAAGAGTTAAACGATTATTTTTAAATGAAAAATTGTTTTGAAATTTTCGGTGTTACATTTTTATAGGCTTACATTTGTAAATTCCATATAAAAATCATAACTCTTTCGTACGACAGCTGTTATCGAATTTTTATATCAATGAATTCCTATAATTTTTGTTTCTACTAGCAATTGATAGACTCTAATTTTGGTTTCTATGTCGCACACTACTGCATCGAATCTTTGAAAAATCCTAACTTCCTCTTATAAAGTCAGATTTGGACGTTTTCTATATGGATGCTTTCACTTTAATGGCAACTTTTAACTTCGTTTGGATTACTTAGGACAATAAGTAATCAAACTCCGATTCAATTTTTGTGACATGCATGGTTATGTTGGTTTTGTTGTGAAACTTCGATGAAGCAAAACTTCTTAATATAAGGTCAGTTTAAGTGCTCCTTATATCCTAGAGATAGTTATTACGACTACTATATCTTTAACTAAGATTATTTACTATATATTAAATGTTTAGTCCGAATTCGTGGGCACTACAATTATCTCCCATTAGGATAATTACGTCCCGAAATCATTAGCAAAAATAGGGCTAGATAATGATCTTGCGAGTGACTATTCCATCCTAAGAAATAACTATAACTCTTATGTCTTTCCCACCGAATGTCAAACTCCTAGACTTCTTAGCTGTTGGAAGTGCTTAAACTTCCATTTTCTCTACATTCAATGTTGAACCTTAAGTCCTAACCTTCGAGTTACAAACTCGATCTTTATCGGAGACTCCTACTCTTTCTTAAGTTTGGGTTGTAGATTTAGCCTAAGATAAGGTCATTACATCAGTTACCATAGACTGAATGGTCATGCTCTAATGACCTTCCATCGCATGATGCAATGGCTAGACTCACGTCTCTATGCATGTTTGTATAACCCGCTACTTGGTACCTGTTCGGCCGAAAATCGAGTAGTGAGTACTCCGGATTACTCGGGGAGTACTCGGATTTGGTAATTCATCTATAAATATTTTTATGGAAATTATATATGTCAAAATCATAAATTAAAACCAAAATTTGATTGAAATATATAACAAAATTAAACACGTGTGAATACACAAAAACTGAAAAATACACAATGGTCTCATTTCGTGAATAACTATTGAAAATTTAATATATATATATATATATATATATATATATATATATATATATATATGTATGTCTTAATAATCATATATGTGTGTGTTAAGTAATAAATCATTAAGTATATTATATATATTAATCGCCGAGTTCACCAAGTTTTATAACACTACTCGCTTCAGTAAGGGGCCGATCGGGGAGTACTCGGATTCTATAACTCGCCTCGGTAAGGGGTGGATTAGGGAATACTTTGCCAAGTAATCGAGTTTTACAACACTATCTCTATGAGTTAAAATCCGGCATGGAAGATACCTTCCTTCACGTTCTAATGTGGCACGACAATATTGTAACAGCCCGAAATCCAGGTATTCTTCGTTTGGCCTTGCATCTTGGTTAAGTTTGTGATTTAGGGTTTTCATGGTAGGCGAGTACGGTGGGCGTACAAGGTGTACGCTGCGCGTACTCGCGCACCTCATTTGGACGCGTTCTCCCTCAGGTACGCGGGGCGTACCCAAGGTTACGCCCGACGTAATTCATTCAGACCCAAACCCTAATTTCCTTTATTGGGCTATAAAAGGAATATATGGCTGGTCTTTTCAGCCACCATTCCTCAGTTGTGGCCGCTGCCAGACCACAGGGAGGTGACTCGTTGCTGTTTCGGGAGTTCAGCAACACGAAGCCACCTGAGTTTGACGGGACACAGGATCCGATCGCTGCGATGAGATGGATTGCTGATATTGAGGGATGCTTCTACACTTGTTCATGTCCGGAGCATCTGAGGGTACGGTTCGCCTTGAACCAGCTCCGCCTGGGAGCAAAGGATTGGTGTAAGTTCGTGACGGCGAACTTCACTCTGGAAGAGGTTTCAGCTGTGACATGGGAGAGGTTTACCACTATGTTCAGAGACGAGTACGTTCCCCCGGTGGAGAGGGAACGGTTGGTTTAGGAGTTCTTAACCCTCAAGCAGGGTAATGATTCTGTTACGGTGATCATGCGGAAGTTTCATGAGAGGGCGATGTTCTGCCCCGAGCAGGTGTCCACGGAGCAGGCTCGGATGAGCCGGTATTTAGGTGTGCTGAGGAGGGATATCCGGGAGTTCGTATTGAACTCGTCATACCAGACTTTTGATGAGCTTCAGGTGAATGGCAGGAAGCGTGAGATCGAGTTGGAGACCCAGGCCAGGGAGGAGGCTGAGTCTCAACGGGTGGATTGGCGGCCGGCTCAGTCTCAGCCGGCAGCCAAGCGGACCAAGTCTCAGCCGGCAGCAAGGGTCACGAGGGGGCATGTCGATCGGGTGCTTGCTACAAGAGTGGCAAGGAGGGGCACATCGCTAGGGATTGCCCCAAGGGATTTATGGTTTGCTTTCATTGCATCCAGACCGGCGATCGGAAGGCCGAGTGCCCCCAGCTTCGCCAGGGATCTAGGCCTGCTGCTAGGGCTGCTGAGACTCCACCAGTGAAGACCGAGGCCCCGAGAGCTCGTGGGAGAGCTTTCCAGTTGACTGCGGAGGAGGTCCGCGCGGCGCCTGATGTTGTGGCTGGTATGTATTCTTTAGCGTATTTATTTTTCTATTATGAGATGTTGTGCTTATTTTATGATATGCATAGGTACTTTTCTTGTGAATTCTGTACCTGCTTTGGTATTATTTGACTCGGGTGCGAGTCGGTATTTTGTATCATTGGCTTTTAGCCAACACATCGGTATTGATCGGGAAGTGCTGAGTCGACCCCTGCGAGTTTCTATAGCGGATGAGAAGGCGGTATACGCCACTGATGTGATTCGAGGATGTGTGCTCGAAATTTTTGGGGTCGAGTTCCCTATAGACTTGGTTCCTATAGCGATGGGGGATGTCTGCGTCATCGTAGGCATGGACTGGTTGAGTAAGTTTGGGGCAGTCATTGACTGCGAGAGACAGCTGGTGACGATTCAAGACCCTAGTGGGGGAGTGCTTACGGTGTATGGCGAGGGGACCCGGTGTGGGTCGGCGTTTTGTCGGCTGCCAAGGCGAGGCAGAGTTTGCAGCAGGGCTGCAATGGATTCATAGCCTACGTGATGGATCCCCAAGTGGCCGCGGGGAGGCCCAGTTCGGTTGATGACGTTCCGGTAGTATGCGAGTTTTCAGATGTGTTCCCCGAAGAGTTACCAGGTGTGCCTCCGGAAAGGCAAGTGGAGTTCCGCATCGATTTGGTTCCGGGAGCGGCGCCCATCGCCAAGGCGCCTTATCGTCTCGCTTCACCGAAGATGCAGGAGTTATCCTCGCAGCTTCAAGAGCTGTTGGGGAAGGGGTTTATTCGACCGAGTAGCTTACCTTGGGGAGCGCCGATTTTGTTCGTCAAGAAAAAAGATGGTTCGCATCGGATGTGTATCGATTACCGGGAGTTGAACAAGTTGACGGTCAAGAACCGGTATCCGTTACCTAGCATCAACGATCTGTTCGATCAGTTGCAGCGGGCATCTTGGTTCTCCAAGATAGACTTGAGGTCGGGTTATCATCAGATGAGGGTTCGGGATGAAGATATTCAGAAGACTGCTTTCAGAACTCGTTATGGACATTATGAGTTTGTGGTGATGCCTTTTGGGCTCACCAATGCCCCGACTGCGTTCATGGATCTTAGGAACCGGGTGTGCAGGCTGATGTTGGACCGGTCAGTGATCGTATTAATTGATGATATTTTGGTATATTCGAGGTCTAGGGAGCAGCATGAGGAACATTTGAGGGAGATTCTTGGGGTATTGAGATCGGAGAGGCTGTATGCCAAATTCTCCAAGTGTGATTTCTGGTTACGAGAGGTCCAGTTCCTCGGGCATCTTGTTAACCAGAAAGGGATATTGGTCGACCTGGTCAAGATTGAGGCGGTGTTGAGGTGGGAGGTGCCAAAATCGCCCACTGAGATCAGGAGTTTTCTGGGATTGGCAGGCTATTATCGAAGGTTTATCAAGAATTTCTCCAAAATCGCCGTGCCACCTACTAGAATGACCCGGAAGGGTGTTGCTTTTTCTTGGGGACCGGAGTAGCAGTCCTCATTCGAGACCCTTCGTCAGAAATTGTGCGAGGCCCCGGTGCTTGCACTTCCGGAAGGGATGGAGGATTTCGTGGTGTACTGTGATGCATCTATATCGGGATTAGGGGTGGTGCTTATGCAGAGGGGGCATGTGATAGCGTATGCTTCGAGGCAGTTGAAGCCTCATGAGTCGAGATATCCCACCCACGACCGGGAATTGGGGGCCATGGTGTTTGCCCTCATGATCTGGCGGCATTATCTTTATGGGGTTCGGTGTACCATTTACACGGACCACAAGAGTCTGAAATACTTGATGGATCAGCCAAACCTGAATATGCGACAGAGGGGATGGTTGGATGTGGTGAAGGATTACGATTATGAGATCCTGTACCACCCGGGCAAGCTAATGTGGTAGCTGACGCGTTGAGCCGTAGGACGGAAAGCGCCCCGATCTGAGATATTTGTATGAGGATGACGGTGATGACCCCGATTTTAGATACCATTCGAGGAGCTCAGGCTGAGGCTGCGAGAGCAGAAAACCAGAAGAGGGAGCGGGTTGTGGGTCAGGTATCAGGATTCGTTACGGATGGTCGAGGGCTTATGACTTTTCAGGGTCGGATTTGGGTACCGTTTGTGGGTGGTACGCGTACTATTTTGATGGAGGAAGCGCATCGATCGAAATTCTCGATTCATCCCGGGGCTACGAAAATGTATTTGGACCTAAGGAAGGAGTATTGGTGACCCTGTATGAAAAGGGACGTTGCATGGTTTGTTGAGATATACCTGACTTGTCGGCAGGTTAAGGACGAGCACCAACGTCCGCACGGTAAATTGCAGCCGCTAGAGATTCTTGAGTGGAAGTGGGAACAAATTACCATGGATTTTATCACCAAACTGCCGCAGACTGCGAGGGGAGTCGATGCGATTTGGGTGATCGTGGATAGATTGACGAAGAGCGCTCATTTTATAGCCATCAGCGAAAACTCTTTTGCAGAGAAGTTGGTGGAATTGTACGTGAGGGAGGTAGTATCGCGGCATGGGGTTCCGATGTCGATTGTTTCGGATCACGATGTGCGTTTTACTTCCAGGTTTTGGAAGAAGTTTCATGAGGAGTTGGGTACGAGACTGCATTTCAGTACTGCATACCACCTGCAGATAGACGGACAGAGCGAGCGGACGATTCAGACACTTGAGGATATGCTCCGAGCATGTGTTTTGGATTTTGGAGGGAGCTGGGACACCTATCTGCCTTTAGCAGAATTTTCGTACAACAACAGCCATCATTCGAGCATTGGTATGCCACCCTTTGAGCTGTTGTATGGTCTGAGGTGTCGCACCCCCATCTGTTGTACTCTAGACGACCGAGCAGATTCAGCAGGTCAGGCAGAGGTTGTTGACCGCGCAGAGTCGCCAGAAGAGTTATGCAGACAGGCGGCGGTCCGAGCACGAGTTTCAGGTTGGTGACCTCGTGCTCCTAAAGGTCTCTCCTTGGAAAGGTGTTATACGATTTAGGAAGAGGGGCAAGTTGGGACCTCGGTATATCGGAACCTTCAGGGTAATTGCTATGGTGGGCCGGGTAGCCTACCGGTTGGATCTGCCTGCTGAGTTGGGGCAGTTCCATGATACCTTTCATGTCTCGTAGTTGAGGAAGTTTATTGTCGACGAATCGGCAGTGGTGCCATTAGATGATATTCAGGTGGATGCCGGCCTGAACTATGTGGAGAGACCAGTGGCGATCAGGGATCGGAAAGTTAAGGTTTTGAGGAACAAGGAAGTACCCCTGGATCAAGTGCAGTGGCAACATCGGAAGGGGTCCGAGCTGACATGGGAGACCGAGTCCGAGATGCGGGATCAGTATCCAGAGTTGTTTTCACTATGAGACTTCGGGGGCAAAGTCTGGTTCTAGTGGGGGAGAGTTGTAACAGCCCGAAATCCAGGTATTCTTCGTTTGGCCTTGCATCTTGGTTAAGTTTGTGATTTAGGGTTTTCATGGTAGGCGAGTACGCTGGGCGTACAAGGTGTATGTTGCGCGTACTCGCACGCCTCATTTGGACGCGTTCTCCCTCAGGTACGCGGGGCGTACCTAAGGTTACGCCCGACGTAATTCATTCAGACCCAAACCCTAATTTCCTTTGTTGGGCTATAAAAGGAATATGTGGCTGGTCTTTTCAGCCACCATTCCTCAGAGTGAAACCCTAAAAAGAGTGTACTCTCGTTCTTTGGCCATTGTGTGTGTATTCTAAGCTTGGTGGTGCCAATTCAAGGTTGAAAAGGAGAAGAACAGCTTGTTGAAGAGGCTTGAAGTGGTGCTAAAGTGTAGATCTGAGCTTTGCAAGGGCTAAAGCTTCATTTTAAGGTATAAAGCTCGAATCTTGTCATTTGTTTCTTGTTGTATTCTTAAAAGGCCATTTTCTAGGGTTTAAGTCCCAAAGGTGGAGGCTTTTGTGCAAATGGCCTCCATAAGCTTAGATACTTCATATTTCTGATCTATTGGAGTTGTAGACTCATAAAAATGGCATCTTGGACGTGGGGCTTTCACCATGCATGAGATCTAGGTCCTTGAGTTTGAATAAGAGATTGTTGTGGGATGTTGGATCCTTTACAGCCGTGCCAAGGCTTAAAAGTCTCGACTTTATGGGTATAGACACTCTAGAAGAGTCGGATCTAGAAGTGGAAGTAATGGCTTAACCGATTAAGACCAGAAATGGAGAGTGGCTGATTCTGGTGGTTACGCTGGGCGTAACTTCTAGTATACGCAGCGTACTGGGTGGAGACCTCGATCAGGGAGGGGTTGGCGATGTACGCCCCGCGTACATCTAGAGTACGCCCCGCGTACTCCCCCTGTTTGACTTTTGTTGACTTTTAGGGTTTTGGTCTTTTACCCTATGAGGAAGGATGATAAGGGGTAAAGTTTAAGTGTGGAAGTCTGTGTGTAATAAATGTTATTTCTATGTTTAGGCGAGGTTGAGCCATCGTTCGGGTTCGGTGTTAGCGAGGACACGAGATCTTAGACTTTCCACGAGGTGAGTTTTCTCACTATACTGTACCCGGAAGGGTTTGACTGTGTGACCGGAAGGTCGGATATGTTATGAGATATATGTATTATGTGTGATAAGTTATTCGTTATATGTGCCATGTATGATATGCTTGATATGGGCCGGAAGGCATTATGTTATGGGCCGGAAGGCGAATATGTTATGGGCCGGAAGGCGTTGTGATGTGGACCGTAAGGTTGATGTGGGTAGGACCGGAAGGTTTACCTAGTCGGGATGGAAGTCCCCTAAGACACATGGACTGGAAGGTCAGGGCCTGGAAAGGCGTATATGCTTAAGTTGTATTTTGGGGAACTCACTAAGCAATTATGCTTACAGTTGTTGTGTTATTTGTTTCAGGTACTAGCGAGGACCATGGGAAGGCGCCGGCGTGATCGTACACATTGTCGGGGGAAAACTATTTTATGATCTTGAGAATGTATTTCGTTGTGACAATATTGTTTACATTTGAATTTGAAATGTTAACCGACGTTTTGATGTTTACAAAAATGAAAAAATTGGTTTTAAAATTTACGTTCTTGCAAATATCATAGCAGGTAGCATTTGTAGCTACTAGTTACTTAGTCTTTAATAGAAGCTGCAGTCCTTTGGTTGTTAACTTTAGATATATCCTCGACTAACATTTTGACTAAATTCAGACACTACAACGAACATGGTTCTCTGAACTGGGTAACTTAATTTGTAGACTCATCTTTGTCATACTCAATTTGTTATGGTCACTGGGGTCGGAACAAAAATCATTCCTCTTAGTCATCACCGAAACGAAAGTAATGAAGAAAATTAAAAAAAAAAAATGAATTCAACTACCAATGTCTTAGTAACCTTGTGACTATTCCTGATCCAAGTGTAAGTCATATGCTTTGGGTAGTATATGCCTCTACTACCTTTCAAACCTACTCATAATCGTCCCAATACTTGCCTGGTAGTCCCCTAGTTATCATACATCGTGTCACACCCCCAAACCAGAACGGCGAAATCGTTTGAGGGCGGATGATTCATGTAGTATCGAAACAGTTGAATACATAGTAAAGGAAGTAACATAACCATCATATATATAATTTGAAAGTTTACATTGTAGAAAAGTACTTGTTTCCAAAGAAATTACAATATGACGTCAAAATGAAATTAAACTAACGACGCAACGTCCCTTCTTCAAAAGCAGTAGTTTACCTGTATTACTGAATCCCTTAGAAATACAAGTACTTTTGAAAGAGTAGGTCAGCATTTAAGCTGGTGAGTTCATAAGTATTTAGTGACAATGTTTGTATGAAATAGAATGAAAATGGTTTGTACATGTTTAAATGTTCCTAGAAAATCCCATATTTTCTACTATAGTGGATCGTAGTTTAATTGTTCCAAAACTGTAATGCAATAATGCTTTTCATGCCTAAGATACTAGGTTTATGTATAAATCGTTAAAGCATTTGAAAAGCCCCATAAATCAATGTGTTTTGAATACTCCAAGTGAGTCTTATAACCATACTATTTGACCAGGATGCCTATAACTACGTTCTTCAGGCGTTGGAAAGTTATGACATTTGTCACCCCAGGCCTGCCGACCTAGCTGTAGCTAACAACGTAGGTGCGGGATTGTTAATCCCGTATAGATCTATACACAAGTATCACGCTCCCCCTACAAGGGATTATGGTATATAATACAGGACTTAAAATGCATACTCGAAAGTACGTGAAATGTCTCACAAAACCTAGTATAAAACAGATTTACGTATGAAAATGTCCATTTGTTCTTGTATATGAAAGTATTTCCTTGATATAGTATTTGTTAGTATGTAAATGTTCATGATTTTCTTGTAAACTATACTTATTATAGTTTCTCAAAATGTGTGTTTCGTTTGTATAGTAAACCCTAGTGTAATGCTTACGTGTTATGAAAAGTATAACTTCTGTAGTGCCATAAATGAACACATACTTAAAGTATAAACATAGTGTTTGATTTGTATACATATAACAACATATTTCATTTCGAAAGACAAAATGTTATCGTGATATATTTTGCGTACGAAAGTTTCCATATAGTAGTTATGAATCACATATGATTCACTTGATAAAAAGTGTATAATGAAACTTTTATGTAACACACGATAATAACCATGTGTTTACTTGTATTCCCCCCCTGAAAAGCGTATAAAAGCATTTATAAAACATTTAAAAGTGTAGATTATAAGGGTATGAACTCACTTGGTTGATTGAATATAGTGAGATGAAAATTGAGCAGAACTTCGGCTTGTGAAAGTCGATTTTCTAAGGATTCTCGGGAATCTCGGGAATGCAAAACCTTCCTTCGGGACTTGTACGCGAAAACCGGGGCTTCGGCAGGGTCTCGGGGGCTTAGAAGCAGAGTTTCAGCACAAGAGAAGAGAGAATTGAGCACTAGAACTCGAAACCATCAGTTTCTATTTATAGGCTGAGTTTTGGGGTCTCACGTCGTGAGTTTTAGTTTTATGTAACACACGATAATAACCGTGTGTTTACTTGTATTCCCCCCTTAAAAGCGTATAAAAGCATTTATAAAACATTTAAAAGTGTAGATTATAGGGGTATGAACTCACTTGGTTGATTGAAGATAGTGAGATGAAAATTAAGCAGAACTTCGGCTTGTGAAAGTCGATTTTCTCAGGATTCTCGGGAATCTCGGGAATGCAAAACCTTCCTTCGGGACTTGGACGCGAAAACTGGGGCTTCGGGAGGGTCTCGGGGGCTTAAAAGCAGAGTTTTAGCACAAGAGAAGAGAGAATTGAGCACTAGAACTCGAAACCATCGGTTTCTATTTATAGGCTGAGTTTTGGGGTCTCACGTCGTGAGTTTTGGATGTCTCAGGTCGTGAGGCTTAGTCAGCCGGATCCTCTTCGATGATTGGACGTGGCTGACACTCTGGAATACATTATTCAGAAACTCACCTCGTGAGGCACCTGATAGCTTCGTTTTTCATGCCTTAACTTGTAAAATTCGTTTCTTCCGCGTACAAGCTCCGATTTTGATGTTCTATATATGTACGCGTAGGTGTGAAAAGGCTCTACAACTCTCGTTTAGTCTTTGTCAGCTAGTTTTGAATTTATTTTTATTATATTATTTTTAATAGGCCGGACCTGGAAAAGTCCGTTTAAATTCCATAACTTCTTCATCCGATGTCCGTTTTCTTCAGACTTTATACCGTTGCACTACTATTGTTGAGACCTTCAATTCTCATTTAGGTTTTTTCGGCCAAAAAGTCTCTTGATCTCTATTTCGAGTTTTTAGCTGTCTACTGCTATATCTTGATCATGGAAAAATCATAACTTCCTCATACGAAGTCAGATTTGGACGTTCTTTTTATGTTCGTTAACGGTTTAATGATATCTACAACTTGCATTTAGATACTTAAAGCTAAAAACTATTGTATTGAAACTTCGCGTTTTTCGTTTAATCGGTGTTGCCGGTTTTGTCGGAAATCTTAGAATGGTCATAACTTCTTCGTTATAACTCGGATTTTAGTGTTCTTAGTATTCATGTAAACCTTGACATAATATCTAACATAGTAGGTAACCCAATAGAGACTTTTGTACATTTTATTTTCAAAGCTAATTTCATTATATCAAAAGTGGTTATAATACTTGACTTTTTAGGTCATTACATAGAGTCGAAATATCGGGTTGTCAAATCATCCCCCCGTTAGAGGGAATTTCATCCCGTTAATGTAAGAAAAACACTTGAGGATTAGGAAAAAAAGATGTGGGTACTTGTGTTTCATCTGATCTTCGCATTCCTAGGTGTATTCAGGTCCTCGCTTTGCATTCCAGCGGACCTTCACGATGGGTATGCGACTTTGTTTTGTTCTTTTAAATTCCCTATCCATGATTTCAATTGGTTCTTCTATAAAGTGGAGACTCTCGTTGATATCGATTTCGTCTAAAGGGACGATGAGAGTCTCATCTGACAAACATTTCTTCAAGTTCGACACATGAAAGGTAGGATGTACATTATCGAGTTCCTGTGGTAGACGAAGTTTGTAGGCTACCGGGCCGATCCTTGCAAGGATCTCGAATGACCCGATATAACTTGAGTTCAGTTTCCCACGTTTTCCAAAACGTATTAGTCCTTTCCAGGTCGAGACCTTCAATAACACTTGGTCCCCAACCTGAAATTCCAAGGGCTTCCGTCTTTTGTCTGCATAACTCTTTTGTCTGTCTCTTGAAGCCTTTATTCGTTCTCGAATTTGTACGATCTTCTCAGTTGTTTCTCTTATGATTTCTTGGCCAGTGAGAGTGTTGTCGGGTACTTGTCCCTTGGCTAGTTGCGTGTCACCCACTTCAGCCAGCACAGTGGTGATCTGCACTTTCGGCCATAGAGGGCATTGAATGGAGAAACTTTAATGCTGGAGTGATAGCTATTGTTGTATGAAAATTCGACTAGTGGTAAATGAGTATCCCATGCTTTACCAAAATCGATTACACAAGCTCTTAGCATATCTTCCAAGGTTTGTATGGTCCTATCACTTTGACCGTCGGTTTGTGGATGGTAAGCAATACTCATGTTGAGCCTCGTTCCTAGATATTTTTGTAACGATTGACAGAATCGCGAGGTGAACCTACTATCTCTGTCGGAGATAATGGATATTGGTACACCGTGCAGTCGTAAAATCTCTTGAATGTAAGTTCAAGTTAGCTTCTCCATCTTATCGGTTTCCTTTATGGGTAGGAAGTGTGCGAATTTTGTTAACCTATCGACAGTTACCCAGATGGTGTCTAGCCCACCTGTTGTCTTGGGTAATTTGGTTATGAAATCCATGGTTATCCATTCCCACTTCCACTCGGGTATTTCGGGTTGTTGTATTAATCCTGATGGCTTTTGGTATTCTACCTTGACTTTGGCGCAAGTCAGACACTTGCCCACGTAGGTAGTGATCTCTGCTTTCATGTTTGGCCACCAATATAGTTTCTTGAGATCTAAATACATCTTGTCTGAACCTGGATGTACGGAGTATCGAGTCTTATGCGCCTCGTTCATGACCACGTCTCTGAATCCACCAAACTTTGGTGTCCAGATCCGATCCATGAAGTAACGAACTCCGTCACCCTTGACTTCAAGATTCTTGTCCATTCCTCTTAGGGCTTCACCTGCCACGTTCTCTTTTTTCAAGGCTTCCCTCTGAGCTTCCCTGATTTGTGTGGACAGATGTGAATGGATCGTCATGGTTAAGGATTTCACTCGGTGACCTGAGTATTCCTTTCAGCTAAGAGCATCCGCTACTACATTCGCTTTTCCAGGGTGATAGCAAATCTCGCATTTGTAGTGATTCAGTAGTTCAACCCATCATCTCTTCCTCATGTTGAGTTCTTTTTGGTTGAGAATGTGCAGAAGGCTCTTATGATCGGTGAAGATCGTGCATTTCGTGCCATAAAGATAGTGTCTCCAGATCTTTAGCGCAAAAACGACTGGTCCTAGTTCAAGATCGTGGGTAGTGTAGTTGACTTCGTGCGTCTTGAGTTGTCTTGAGGTGTAAGCACTGACCTTACCTCGTTGCATTAGTAGGCATCCAAGACCTTGATTAGATGCATCACAGTAGACCACGAAGTCTCCTGTTCCTTCTGGCAAGGACAATATGGGTGCGCTGCATAGAGCTTGCTTCAGTGTTTGGAATGCAGTGTCATGTCTTTCTTCCCAATCGAAAGTCACACCCTTTTGGGTCAAGGTGGTAAGTAGTTTCACAATCTTCAAGAAGTTCTGTATAAATCTTCGGTAGTAGCCAGCAAGGCCCAAGAATTTTCGAATTTCCGTTGGGGTTCTTAGAGCTGACCAATTCTCGATTGCTTTTATTTTGGAGGGGTCCACATGTATTCTATCTTTGCTAACCACTTGACCTAGGAAATCTACCTTCCGAATCCAAAATTCGCACTTGGAGAATTTTGTGTATAGCTTCTCTTTTCTTAGCATTTCCAAGACTTTTCGGAGGTGTTGACTGTGATCCTCTTTAGTCTTCGAATAGATGAGTATGTCATCTATGAATACGATTACAAACTTATCTAGAAACGAACGACACACCCGTTTCATTAAGTCCATGAACACCGTTGGTGAATTTTTTAATCCAAAGGGAATTACTACAAACTCGTAGTGACCATAACGAGTTCGAAAAGTTGTTTTGGGAACATCTCCTTCCAAGACTCGTAGTTTGTGATACCCAGATCTTAAGTCGATCTTTCAGAAATAGCTCGCTGCCTGGAGTTGGTCGAATAAGTCGTCTATGCGTGGTAGTGGGTATTGGTTCTTGATAGTAAGCTTGTTAAGTTCCCAGTAATCAATGCACATGCGGAAAGATCCATCCTTCTTCTTTACGAACAATATTGGTGCTCCCCAAGGTGAGAAGCTCGGCCTGATGAATCCTTTGTTGAGTAGTTCGTTTAATTGGCTGGATAACTCTTGCATCTCTACCGGTGCTAGACGGTATGGCAACTTAGCTACTGGTGTAGCTCCGGGAATTAAGTCGATTCTGAACTCGACTTGACGTTCTGGTGGAACTCCGGGAAGATCTTCAGGGAAAACATCGGGAAAATCGCAGACTTCTAGAATGTCTTTGATGCCTTTCGTTTCTTTTTCTTTATCTACCACGTGGGCTAAGATGGCATGGTATTCCTTACGTAGGTATTTCTGGGCTTTGACGCAAGAGATGATTTGTGAATTGGTACCGGGTTTTTCACCATAAATGACAACAGTTTCGCCGTTTGGCAGATTCAGGCGAACGGCCCTTTCGTGACAAAGTATATTGGCATGGTGTAGGCTTAACCAATCCATATCGATGAAGATATCAAAGCTCTTTATAGTGGTCAACATTTGATCAATTTGAAATGAATGTTCGTTTAGAGTTAGTGTGCAGCCTATGTACATATCATTTGTGCTTTCTTTTCTACCGTTTGCCATATCTACTGTAAATATCTTATTGAGTGATTTAGGGTTCTGTTTTAGTACGTGCTTGAATTTGTGACTCACAAAGCTCCTCTCCGCACCACAATCAAAGAGTATGTATGCATAAATGTTATTGAGGAGAAACATACCCGTAACCACCGTGGGATCAGCTATCGCTTCGTTCTGCCCTATTGCCAGCACTCGTGCTGGTGCCTTATAGAAATAGCCAGTGTGCCCATTCTTGTTACAGTTGTTGTAGTGCATCTCCAGAAAAATTCCATTGTGATGGAAATTGCATTTGCTGTACTTTGGTAGGTTCCCAGCGTATTGTTTCACTGGTGCAAAGGTAATTGGAGTAGCAGTGGGGGCAGTAGCGGCATGGACTGCCACAATTTGTTGTTTCTTGGAAGGTTCTTGTGAAGACTAACCCTTCCTCTTGTTTCAGAACTTCTTCTTGCTATTGTTGTTGGTACTGATGTTGTTGTTGTTGTTTCCCATGGTTTGCTCCGGGGCAGCAGTCGCGAAGCCTTGACAGATTCCATGATCAACGAGAGCTTGTGCCAACTGTTTGGCGCTATCGAAAGTGACTGGTTTAGAAGCTAGTACACTTCCTTGAATATGGGGGGACAATCCCCAGAGGTACCTCTCTATTTTCTTGCTCTCTAGATCAACCATCCCTGGGCAAAGGATTGCCAAATCACTGAACCTGTTGGTATAGGTCGTGATGTCTGAGCCTACCATGGTAAGGCCCCAAAGTTCCTGTTCGAGCTTTTGTAATTCGCCTCGTAGACAGTACTCTTGCAGTAATATTTGTTTTAGATTCTCCCAGCCATAGAGTTAGCCACTACTAGCATTAGTGACTTGACATGGCCATTCCACCATGTTAGAGCTCTCTCAGGGAAAGTACAGGCAGCGAACTTCACTTTTTTCCCTTCCGGAGAAGAACAAATCTCAAAAACTGCTTCAGTTTTCTCTATCCACTGTGATAGAGCCATTATTCCTCTGGCCCCATTAAAACTAATGGGTTTTTCTATTCATGAAATCCTTGTATGTACAATCCCCTGAATGACCTGGACATTGGCCATTCGTAAAACTATTTACTCCCCCACCAGAACCATTGTTACTTATTTGGGCCATTGTCGCTGTTACTGCAGCTATCAATGCGACATTTTCCATCGTTGGAGGCGGTAGTGGTGGAGGTATCGTGCCCGGCCTGGGTCTTAGGTTTGGACGAGGAGGCATCGCACTACCAAGAAATAAAAATAAAAGATTATAAGTTTTGGTGGTTGAGAGTTGAATGATAATGATTTAACTATCTTTAATAGTTCGAGAATTTGGTTTGACCAACACAGGGCTTTGAGTTTGATTCGCCAATGGAGTTTGAATAAAAATAAACAAACTCATGAACTCAAATGAAATGCATAGAATTAACACACAAAAGAGGTATGTCCTATATATATTAAACATATGGTTGCGTTACATCCGAAGTTAGAAAAATTTTGACCTTTCTGAAGGTCTCCGATCACAGGAAGTTAAAGAAGGTAAGACTCCTAGCCGATGGTCCTATTCTATATAAAAGTTTTGGGATTTGGTAAGACTCCGCATCCGATTGCTTTGCTTCCATAAAACGCCTATCGAAGGTGGCTTGATGTTCCCTCATCTTAGAGAGGGCTGCAGTCATTTGTGCTTGGAACGTGTCGGTTTGGAGTTGGGCATTATCATGTGCCCTGTCCAGTCGACGGATGTCGGAAGTGTGAACTTGTACTTCCACATTGACTTCACGAATCCGGTTAGCTTGAACCCCGGATTGATAGGACTGGTTAGCTAGCTTGCCCACCCTGACTGGGAGTGCTCAATTGGCTGAACCTCCGCCGCGGACATCGTAGAAGTCTCGACACATTCCGCTGGGAGGAGGCACTCCTTGCTGTTGACTCCAATGGTGGAGGTGACTTCCCCTAAATGGGAGTGGGTCCCTAAAAGTTTCTCCTAACTATGGGAGGTTGAGCGACTAGTGGCTTGATTACCTCTGGTTCTGAGTTTGTCCCAGAGTCATCCCCTTCATCCAACTCGATAGGTTCTTCATCATATTCAGGGTCTCCTATACCCATCCACCATTGCCCTGATTCGGGTAGTAGGGATCCCCTTGTGGATAGAATCCAGCCATTTGACTATACGAGAATAGGGTTATAAGAATCAAACAAAATTTGAAACATGTAAAACTTAAACATGTCGATTAAACTATTGCATGTACCAAATACTCCTATAGTATTTAAATTTGTATGTTTGATACTAGTGTTTATTTTGGTAAGTTTTGACTTGTTGCTCACGATGACCATTCCTTGACATACGTTAGTCCAATCTCGGATAAATATAGTTGATCAGGCTATATTTGTCCCAAATCCAATTACATATTTCGAGGCCTAATCGTAGTGTCCAACTTGTCTTAATACTTCTTGTATAGTTCTAACCATGAAAATATATTGTTGTATGCATGTATTTGTACTTTTACGACCCAAAATAATCTAAATTAATGAAACGAGGTTTTAGGTGTAAAAACGTTTTGTCAGAGAGTTTTAGTCCCTTATGCATTTATAGTTTGTATATATTATGTGGTTCGATATACTTAGTTCACTATAAACAATGCTCTGATACCAATCTGTCACACCCCTAAACCAGAACGACGGAATCATTCGAGTGCGGATGACTTCATGTAGTATCGAAACAGTTGAATACATAGTAAAGGAAGTAACACAACCATCATATATATAATTTGAAAGTTTACATTGTAGAAAAGTACTTGTTTCCAAAGAAATTACAATATGATGTCAAAATGAAATTAAACTAACGTTGCAACGTGCCTTCTTCAAAAGTAGTAGTTTACCTGTATTACTGAATCCCTGAGAAATACAAGTAGTTTTGAAAGAGTAGGTTATCATTTAAGCTGGTGAGTTCATAAGTATTTAGTGACAATGTTTGTATGAAATAGAATGAAAATGGTTTGTACATGTTTAAATGTTCCTAGAAAATCCCATATTTTCTACTATAGTAGATAGTAGTTTAATTGTTCCAAAATTGTAATGCAATAATGCTTTTCATGCCTAAGATAGTAGGTTTATGTATAAATTGTTAAAGCATTTGAAAAGCCCCGTAAATCAATGTGCTTTTTAATGCTCCAAGTGAGTCTTATGACCATACTAGTTGACTAGGATACCTATAACAACGTTTCTTCAGGCGTTTGAAAGTTATGACATTTGTCACTCCAGGCCTGCCGACCTAGCTGTAGCTAACAACTTAGGTGCGGGATTGTCAATCCCGTATAGATTTATACACAGGTATCACGATCCCCCTACAAGGGATTATGGTATATAATACAGGACTTAAAATGCATACTCGAAAGTACGTGAAATGTCTCACAAAACATAATATAAAACAGATTTACATATGAAAATGTCTATTTGTTCCTGTATATGAAAGTATTTCCTTGATATATTATTCGTTAGTATGTAAATGTTCATGATTTTCTCGAAAACTATACTTATTATAGTTTCTCAAAATGTGTGTTTTGTCTGTATAGTAAACCCTAGTGTAATGCTCACGTGTTATGAAAAGTATAACTTCTGTAGTGCCATAAATGAACACATACACTTAAAGTATAAACATAGTGTTTGATTTGTATATATAACAACACATTTCATTACAAAAGACAAGATGTTATCGTGATATATTTTGCGTACGAAAGTTTCCATATAGTAGTTATGAATCACATATGATTCACTTGATAAAAAGTGTATAATGAAACTTTTATGTAACACACGATAATAATCGTGTGTTTACTTGTATTCCCCACCTTAAAAGCGTATAAAAGCATTTATAAAACATTTAAAAGTGTAGATTATAGGGGTATGAACTCACTTGGTTGATTGAAGATAGTGAGATGAAAATTGAGCAGAACTTCGGCTTGTGAAAGTCGATTTTCTCGGGATTCTCGGGAATGCAAAACCTTCCTTCGCGACTTGTACGCGAAAACCGGGGCCTCGGGAGGGTCTCAGGGGCTTAGAAGCAGAGTTTCAGCACAAGAGAAGAGAGAATTGAGCACTAGAACTCGAAACCATCAGTTTCTATTTATAGCCTGAGTTTTGGGATCTCACGTCGTGAGTTTTGGGTGTCTCACTTTGTGAGGCTTAGTCAGCCTGATCCGCTTTGACGATTGGACGTGGCTGACACTCTGGAACACATCAGTCAGAAACTCACCTCGTGAGGCACCTGACAGCTTCATTTTTCGTTCCTTAAACTTGTAAAATCCGTATCTTCCGCGTACGAGTTCTGATCTTGACGTTCTATATATGTACGCGTAGGTGTGAAAAGGTTCTACAACTCTCGTTTAGACTCCGTCGGCTAGTTTTGAATTTATTTTTATTATATTATTTTTAATAGGCCGGACCTGGAAAAGTCCGTTTAAAATCCATAACTTTTTCATCCGATATCCGTTTTCTTCAGACTTTTTACCGTTGCGCTACTATTATTGAGACCTTCAATTCTCATTTAGGTTGTTTCGGCAAAAAAGTCTCTCGATCTCTATTTCGAGTTTTTAGCTGTCTACTGCTATATCCGGATCTTGGAAAAATCATAACTTCCTCATACGAAATCAGAGTTGGACGTTCTTTTTACGTTCGTTTACGGTTTAATGATATTTACAACTTTCATTTAGATACTTAAAGCTAAAAACTATTGTATTGATACTTCGCGTTTTTTGTTTAATCGGTGTTACCGGTTTTGACGGAAATCTTACAATGGTCATAACTTCTTCCTTATAACTAGGATTTTAGTGTTCTTAGTATTTATGTAAACCTTGACACAATATCTAACATTGTAGGTAACCCAATAGAGACTTTTGTACGTTTTATTTTCAAAGTTAATTTCATTATATCAAAAGTGGTTACAATACTTCACTTTTTAGGTCATTACATAGAGTCAAAATATCGGGTTGTCACACATCAAAAGTAAATTACCACATCGAATAGTGTAACATAATTAGGGATTGTATAATTTATTGAAAATGGTAACAATGTTATTCAAGTTCACAATACCCTAATCTTTTTACATTATAGTACATCACACAATACTATCTATATGAGACAACTACTTAATATCTTAGACTCTTGATACACAACATCCTTCTATTGATTTCCTAAAGGGACATCTGCTACCTCTTTTATATCTCTGAGAGTCATCTAAAAAGTTTGTGCCTTTGGCTCTGATGGCACATGTGACATCCCCATTTTCACGGCCAGAAAAGACAGATATTGTTTATGCTTTATAAAAATCAGAGTATCTCTTTTAAGAAAAGCGTTGCGGAATTTGTTCCTAGAAAAACATGGTAAATATGTTATCAAAGCATTTTCGAAAAAAGTATTTTTATTCATTTTAAAACAATTGGCATGTCATAATCAATATAGAAACATAAGCATAAACAACGTAACAGCCCGGATTTCCAGGTATCTTTTATTCATATATTTTTGGTGTTTTATGAGGGGACTCGGCGAGTTGGAGCTCAAACTCACCGAGTTGGATTGCGGTTCTGCACGCGGGTTCGTGCTTGGACTCGGCGAGTCCGCGCTGTTTAATGAAACCCTAATTTCCCAGTCCTAAGCCCTATTTAAAGGACCTTATGGCCCTTCATTGCGGCTACCTTGACCTTGAGAGCACCAAAGCAACTACGGGTTCCTGTGAGTGAGATAAGAGGCCATTGTTCACCAAATTTGTGTGTATTTGCAAGAAAGGAAGGGGAAAGCCAAGCTAGAAGAGTTGGGGAGCTTGTTTGCTTTGTAATTGAAGTGTGAGAGGTCCCATGGGGATATGGTACCTAGATCTGGACCTTAGCAGGTCCAGAGAGTCCCTAATGCTATGCTTTATGTCTTTCCTTTTTGGGTTGGAGACTAGGATTGCCATCTTAGAGGTTATTTCTCCAAAAGAGCCTTGTAGGTGTTGCATGGTAGCCAAGACTGTGACTTTACGTGATGAATGAGCTTAGGAGGGCCAGATCTATGAGTGGATGGAGCGGATCTGACCTCAGAAGCGAGATTGAGTTGATGCATGGCATGGACTCGCCGAGTCTGAAGAACAGACTCAGCGAGTAGCATGAAGATTGTCCTTAACCACTCAGTGAGTGGTCCTGCCGAGTTATGGTTGACTCAGTGATTCAGGGAGAGTTAGAGAGGGTTGACAGGTGGAGTGAGTCGAGTTGGAACTCGTCGAGTTGTTCTTGAGACTCGGTGAGTTGAGTCGTGGTGGCCCCGGGAATCATGCCAGGCGGAACTCGTCGAGTCAAGAGAGTACTCGATGTGACAAAAGAGAATCCTAGAGAGTTGGTGAAAACGTTTAGACTCGCCGAGTCGCTCTAGTGAACTCGCCGAGTCCGGTCAAAGTTGGCCGTTGACCGTTAACCAGAGTTGACCGATGTTGACTTGATTGGGGTAGTCAACCTTAGTGGTAAAAGTGTTAATTAGAGATATATGATGTTATAGGAGGATTATAGCTCGGGGGATCGAGCACGAGGGATTTCCAGGATTCGCAAGTTATCGAGATATACGAGGTGAGTCTTCTCACTATACTTTACCTTGAGTAGGTAATCAGAGTTATGTGATAGAGTATGTGTATGTTATGTGTATGTTATGTGTTGTACTGCATGATGTCTATGTGATTTATGCTGTGCATGCTTCTACAGTTGGAACCGGAAGGTTCCTAGAGTTAGAACCAGTGGGTTCACAGAGTAGGGTCTACGGACCCACAGAGTTATAGCCTCGAGTGGCTAATATGTGTTATGTGTGGTATTTTGGGGAACTCACTAAGCTTTGTGCTTACAGTGTTAGCGTTGTTTGTTTCAGGTACTAGTGATGAACATGGGAAGGCGCCGGCTTGATCTGTAGACACGCACGAAATTTTTATCATATGTGATCTTGGGATTTCGTATGATATGGATTGAAGTTTTAAACCTGATGTTTTATGAAAATTAAATGAAAAATGTTTTTATATTATGCGGAAAATTATTTTGAAATTAACGGTGTTACAAGTTGGTATCAGAGCCTTGGTTTGAGGGATCCGAGTACACCTTCGGGCGTATTTGAACTCAAACTGAGGATTTGAGAAGTAGTTTCAAAAAGAGTAAAAGATTTTTGAAAAACGCAGAGCAAAGTTGTGTGTACGATCAGTCCGCGCCCGAACGGTGATTTCCCAAAATACCCTCATGTTATGTGATATTGATTCTGATATGATGTAATCGCATGCTAGAGTAGGCTAGGTATTCCTATTAGGACTAGAGTGGCCTGATTTATGATGCCTTATCCTAGGTAGAGGTGAGCTGCTATGAGATGCTTGAGAGTGAGTAGGTAGCAACGAGGGGCTTATGAGAGATCTATTAGAGAGTGGTCTATACATGACAGAGTACTTGGAATTTGGGACCCGAAGAGGAGGACTTGGGGTGTATTCTGATACGGTGCGGACAATAGTATTGGGCCTGTACTACTGAAAGCACCGGAGTGGTGTACAGCCCAAGTAAAATCTTTGGAACACCAAGGATCAAGGAGGAATGAGTTGTCGAGTGTGAGTATACTCGGAAGGGTTCTAATTTATCGTATGTTGTATTTCAGAGGTAGATCATGGTGAGGACACGTTTGATGCCTGAGAGCAGTGATACCAGTGATGAGGAGATCCGCCGGATCATCCACGAGGAGGTGGCTACGGCCATCAGGGCAGAGATACCAGAGATGTTCGGGTCTATTAAGACCATGCTGATTGAGACCTTTGATGAGCGTTATGCCGCTCTTTCTGAGGCTGCTGCTGCAGCGTCCACCGCAGCTATTGCTGCCGCGAGGCCGCAAGGTGGTGATGCGTTGCTGTTCCAGGAGTTTAGCAACACAAAGCCACCAGAGTTTGATGGGACCCTGGATCCGGTGGCAGCTATGAGGTGGATTTCTGATATAGAGGGGTGTTTCTTCACTTGCTCATCTCCTGAGCATTTGAAGGTTCGATTCACGCTGAACCAGCTTCGCTTGGGAGCGAAGGACTGGTGGAAGTTTGTGACGGTGCATTTTACGCCTGCTGAGCTTGCGGCAGTGACCTGGGAGAGGTTCACTGCCATGTTCCGAGATGAGTACGTTCCCCAGGTGGAGAGGGAGCGTTTGGCCCAGGAGTTTCTGACCCTCAAGCAGGGTACCGAGTCAGTACAGCGATTACCAGGATGTTCAATGAGAGGGCAATGTTCTGCCCTGAGCACGTGTCCACTGAGCAGGCACGTATGAGCCGATATTTGAGCATTTTGAGGCGAGACATTTGGGAGTTCGCGGCGAACTCCTCGTATCGGAAATTTGCTGAGCTTCAGGCAAATGCCCGGAAGAGGGAGATTGAGCTAGAGACTCAGGCCAGGGAGGAGGCGGAGTCTCAGGGGAGGGATTGGCGGCCGACACAATCTCAGCCGGCAGCCAAGCGGGCCAAGTCTGCTGATCCCAAGCCAGGGAGCCAGAAGGGCCACACTTGTGGGAAGTGTGGCAAGGGTCATGATGGAGTCTGCAGAGCGGGATCTTGCTACAAGTGTGGCAAAGAGGGGCATATGGCCAAGGACTGCCCCAAGGGGTTTGCGGTGTGTTTTCACTGCAACTAGACCGGACACCGGAAGGCGGAGTGTCCGCAGTTGCGGGGATCAGCTCAAGGAGCACAGAGGGTCGGCCAGTGAAGGCCGAGGCGCCAAGGGCATGCGAGAGAGCCTTTCAGCTGACCGCGGAGGAGGTCCGCGCAGCGCCCGATATCATGGCTGGTATGTATTCTTTCATGTATTTATTTTGATGTTGAGATATTATGCTTATGTTATGTTATGCGTAGGTACTTTTCTTGTGAATTCTGTACTTGCCTTGGTGTTATTTGACTCGAGTGCGAGTCGGTCTTTTGTATCTTTGGCTTTTAGTCAGCATAACAGTGTTAGTCGTGAGGCGTTGAGTCGGCCTCTGAGAGTTTCCATAGCTGATGAGAGGGTGATATATGCCACGGAGGTTCTCCGAGGTTGTGTAGTCGAGATTTTCGGTGTTGAGTTCCCGATTGACCTGGTTCCTATTGCGATGGGTGATGTCTGTGTCGTTGTGGGAATGGACTGGTTGAGCAGATTCTGCGTGGTTATCGACTGCGAGCGTCAACTAGTGACCATACGAGACCCTAGTGGGGGAGTTCTTTCGGTGTACGGAGAGGGTACACGTTCAGGATCAGCGTTTTGTTCGGCCGCTAGGGCAAGGTAGTGTCTACAGCAGGGCTGTAAGGGTTTTGTGGCGTATGTGATGGATACGCGGGTGAATTCCGAGAGGCCGAGTTCAGTAGAGGAGGTCCCGGTGGTGCGTGAGTTCTCGAATGTATTTCCTGAGGAGTTGCCGGGTGTGCCTCCTGTGACGCAAGTGGACTTCAGTATCGATTTGGTTCCAGGGGCCGTGCCTATCACTAAGGTGCCCTATCGCCTTGCACCTCCAGAGATGCAAGAGTTATCCTCGCAGCTTCAGGAGCAGTTGGGGAAGAGATTTATTCGGCCGAGCAGCTCGCCGTGGGGAGCGCCTATCATGTTCGTCAAGAAGAAGGATGGTTCACACCAGATTTGCATTGATTACCGGGAGTTGAACAAGCTGACGGTCAAGAACAGTTACCCGTTGCCGAGGATCGACGATTTGTTCGATCAGTTGCAGGGAGCATCTTGGTTCTCCAAGATTGATTTGAGGTCTGGATATCATCAGGTGAGGGTGCGGGAAGAGGACGTCCAGAAGACAGCGTTCAGGACGCGTTATGGGCATTATGAGTTTGTGGTGATGCCTTTTGGGCTCACCAATGCCCCGACGATGTTCATGGATCTCATGAACCGAGTGTGTAGGCCGATGATGGATCGGTCGATGATTGTATTTATCGATGACATTCTGGTATATTCAAGATCTAGAGAGCAACATGAGGAGAATTTGAGAGAGGTTCTCGGAGTTCTGAGGTCGGAGAGGCTTTATGCCAAATTCTCCAAGTGTGATTTTTGGTTGCGGGAGGTCCAGTTCTTAGGACATCTCGTTAACAAGGAAGGAATATCGGTCGATCCGGCCAAGGTTGAGGCGATAATGAGTTGGGAAGTGCCGAGATCACCCTCCGAAATCAGGAGTTTCCTAGGGTTGGCAGGGTATTATCGGAGGTTCATTAAGGATTTCTCCAAGATCGCAGTGCCACTCACCAGATTGACCCGGAAGGGTGTTGCTTTTTCATGGGGCCCCGAGCAGCAGGCCTCCTTTGAGACACTTCACCAAAGGTTGTGCGAAGCCTCGGTGTTAGCTCTCCCGGAAGGGATGGAGGACTTTGTGGTTTACTGTGATGCATCGATTCTGGGGTTGGGAGCGGTGCTGATGCAGAGAGGGCATGTGATAGCATATGCATCGAGGCAGCTGAAGCCTCATGAGATGAGATATCCCACCCATGATCTAGAGTTGGGGGCAGTGGTGTTCGCCCTCAAGATTTGGCGTCACTACCTGTATGGGGTTTGGTGTACGATTTACATGGACCATAAGAGCTTGAAGTATTTGATGGATCATGCCAACCTACATATGCGTCAGAGAAGGTGGTTGGATGTGGTCAAGGATTATGATTGTGAGATCCTGTACCACCGAGGAAAGGCTAATGTGGTAGCCGATGCATTGAGCCGCAGGGCGGAGAGCATCCCGCTGCGGGAGGTATGTTTGAGATTGACCGTGATAGCTCCAGTGTTGGACGCCATTCGTGGGGCACAGGCCGAGGCTGTGCAACCTGAGATGCAGAAGAGGGAACGGATTGTTGGTTTGGTTTTAGAGTTTGTTACTGATGGTCAGGGGCTTATGACATTTCAGGGGCGTATCTGGGTGCCGTTTGTGGGAGGAACGCGTAACATTTTGATGGAAGAGGCTCATCGGTCGAAAATTTCGATCCATCCGGGGGCCACTAAGATGTATTTGGATCTGAGAAAGGAGTATTGGTGGCCCTGTATGAAGAGGGATGTCGCGTGGTTTGTTGAGAGGTGCTTGACCTGCCGTACGGTTAAGGCCGAGCACCAGAGGCCGCATGGTAAGTTGCAGCCTTTGGAGGTTCCCAAATGGAAGTGGGAACAGCTCACTATGGATTTCATCACCAAATTGCCAAGGACTGCCAGGGGAGTTAATTCAATTTGGGTGATTGTGGACAGATTGACGAAGAGCGCTCACTTCCTTGCCATCAGTGAGAGTTCTTTAGTAGAGAAATTGGCGGAGGTGTATGTGAGGGAAGTGGTATCTCGGCATGGGGTGCCGATCTCGATTGTTTCAGACTGTGATGTGCGTTTCACTTCCAGGTTCTGGAAGAAGTTTCATGAGGAGTTGGGTACTAGACTGCATTTTAGTACCGCATATCATCCCCAGACAGACGGTCAGAGTGAGTGAACGATTCAGACGCTCGAGGACATGCTCCGGGCATGTGTGTTGGATTTCGGGGGTAGCTGGGATGAATATTTACCCTTGGCAGTGTTTTCCTAGAACAACAGCCATCATTCGAGCATTGGTATGCCACCTTTTGAGCTGTTGTATGGGAGGAGGTGTCGGACCCCCATTTGTTGGGGAGAGGTTGGACAGAGGGTGATGGGCAATACAGAGATCGTGCTTCAGACGACAGAGCAGATCAAACAGGTCAGACAGAGGTTTTTGACCGCTCAGAGTTGATAGAAGAGTTATGCAGACAGACGCCG